>NW_021863286.1:0-903 GCF_006229205.1 Suricata suricatta | reverse complement strand
TATATATATATACCACATCTTCTTGATCCACTCATCAGGTGATGGACATTTAGGCTCTTTCCATGTTTTGGCTATTGTTGACATTGCTGCTATGACTACCAGCTCAATTAAACTTTAGGCTATAGGAATACCAAACTTTCTATAGTTTGCCATTTTCTATTGTTCCAGCCCATCTGCAATCTCAGCCTGCCCACGCAAATACCTGGTCTTTACACACAACTCCAGTCAAACTGATCTACTTTGCCCCATGAAATAACTTTGCAAATTTGTCCAACTGAAATGCCCAATTCCTGATGTACTCTTTTACTCATCTAGGTAATATGCTCAAAGGCAGGAGTTATGTGCCTCATGCATTTTTGCAAGCTTCTTCAGAATATTTATTATACTCCATGCAGAGAAAACAGTAGTGTCTTTCAGACAGTAGGTGCTCAAAATATTTGTGGGATGAGGAAATGAGCAAATAGATGAATTAAAAAGAAACACATGAATGAATTTCCTATAGAACTATGGCTCTTGGTGACCAGGCAATGTTCATCTTTATTATTCTATTTTCCTTGCCTTGATGAGATCTTTTTTTTAACAAATGAAAGATAAAATTTCCTTCCCAGCTTCATTTTTGCCAACAATGACTGAATTGCCTCTAGTTTGTTTTTACTAATTTTTCTCCTACATCCCATCAATATACAGGTTTCTCTTTTCTATGCTTTCCCACATGTGACCTTTCCTTTCATGTGTGTCTCTGTGCTGGTGTCACTGGCAGCTTTTGACATACACCTCTGTCCATCCACAACCAGCCTTACACACAGCCAACAAGGGTCTTCCCCTCGCTGTTTTGAACATAGCTTATATTTTTCAGACCCATAGAGTGGCCTCCAGGGATCCCTTATCAGAAGGTAAAATTTT
>NW_021863285.1:0-903 GCF_006229205.1 Suricata suricatta | reverse complement strand
CCCTTTTCCTTAGAACATTTATTTCAGAGAACTTACTATAAGTTCTTTCTGTCTCTTTGAAATGCATGTAAATCTTTTTAGAAGTTATTAAGCCTTTTGCCAGCTTTATGACCCCAAATGTCTTTCTCAAGGACCTGGGAACAATCTCCTTTAATGTAAGAATCAGAAGAGTTTTCATCCCTTTTCCCAGTTTCTAGAGTGGTTGAGGGGAGTAGGAGCCTAACTTGATCAAGTGTCTGGTTCCAAGCTGCAAAACTACCTCCTATCATGAACAAATGAGAAATTTATTTTCCCTTTGTATTAAAACAGGTAATACAGATAATCACCCCAATTACCAGGTGAATAAATTTAGGGTGAATTATGTCTGACACATTGTACTTTCAAATATTCTTATTTAATCAGTTATCATTTATCTTTAGAAAATGTATGCAATGGGTTGTATCTACTTCCCTATAAAAAAAGCATGTGATTTTTGCCTGTCCATTTAATCTCTCAGCACATTGTCGATGGTACATATCACATTCTGGTTTAATGTCCATTCATTAATAACAAAACTATTTACTTTCCTTACTATTCTTATGAGAAGTTTTCTGGTTATGATAAGATTTAGTCTGTGATTATTTCCCCAACCAACAAGTGGTCAAAAAATGGTTTTCCCAAAGGGAGAAATTTTTCTTGGGGTTCGCAACCACTAGGCAATTTGGCTTCACTGAAAGAATGGGTAGGAGGGTATATTACACCACCAGAGATCATTGTGTTTTGCAAAAGAGGGTGAGGAAGAACAGCTGTGTGTTGAGGAGGTTGGAATAAAATCATGTAAAAATCACAGTGGAAAATCCTCACTCAATGTCTATTATAATGAATTATAGAAACTGACAATTATTTATTGATTTGAATGATCTC
>NW_021863284.1:0-903 GCF_006229205.1 Suricata suricatta | reverse complement strand
CAAATAACCCGGTGAAGAAATGGGCAGAAGACATGAACAGACACTTCTCCAAAGAGGACATCCAGATGGCCTCCAGGCACATGAAACAATGCTCAACATCACTCATCATCAGGGAAACACAAATCAAAACCACACTGAGATACCACCTCACACCAGTCAGAGTGGCTAAAATGAACAAATCAAGAGACTATGGATATTGGCGAGGGTGTGGAGAGACGGGCACCCTCCTACACTCTTGGTGGGAATGTAAACTGGTGCAGCAGCCCTGGAAAACAGTGTGGAAGTTCCTCAAAAAACTATCCATAGAACTCCCTTATGACCCAGCAATAGCACTGCTAAGGATTTACCCAAGAGATACAGAAATGCTGATGCATAGGAGCACATGTACCCCAATGTTCATAGCAGCAATGTCAACAATAGCCAAAACATGGAAAAAGCCTAAATGCCCATCACCTGATGAGTGGATCAAGAAGATGTGGTATATATACACAATGGAGTACTACATGGCAATGAGAAAGAATGAAATATGGCCATTTGTAGGAAAGTGGATGGACCTTGAGGGTCTCATGCTAAGCATAATAAATCAGGCAGAGAAGGACAGAACCCATATGTTTGCACTCATAGATCTAACAGGAAAACAGGAGAAACCTAATAGAGGACCAGGGGGATGGGAAGAGGGAAAGAGAGTTGGGGAGAGAGAGCGACGCAAAACTTGAGAGACTATTGAATACTGAAAATGAACTGAGAGTTGAAGGGGAAGATGGAGGGTGGAAAAGAGGTGGTGGTGATGGAGGAGAGCACTTGTGGGGAGGAGCACTGGGTGTTGTATGTAAACCAATTTGACAATAAACTATTTTTAAAAAATAAAAAAATAAAAAAGCATCCTTAAAAATACAAAAAAAA
>NW_021863283.1:0-903 GCF_006229205.1 Suricata suricatta | reverse complement strand
CCTCCGACGTGCTCCTGGGGGCTCTTCTCCTCTACCCCTGCGTGGGATACGAGTTGAGCCCCAGCGCGCTGGTCCCCGAATAAAACCTCTTGCTGTTTGCATCAAGTGGCGGCTCTCGAGACTGATTGGGGTGTGCGTCGATCTCGGACCAGGGCAGTGGGATCTCCCACGGACGGACCTTACAATATAAGCCCTGCCCGCCCTGTGTTCAGGGCTCTCAGCACGGATCCACTGCATTGGTAAAGTCTGTGAGCCCGAGTTTAGGCTCGGCCAGCCTAAGCCCATAATAAACCCGCCATTTGCTTTTGCATGCGTGATTCGGTCTCCCTGGTAGTCTCTGGTTTTGGGGGGCAGTATTAAAATCTGGGCATAACACAACTTTCCTCCACCAACCGTTTGGCTGTACAGTTAGCTGTCAATGTTTCCATTGAATTAAAGAAATCTATCATTTGAACATAAAGGTTCCCTTTCATAGTCTCAGGTTGATTTCTGAGGGTTTCTGATTGTGCTCTCCCCCTTTTTTGGTACGTGTGACTCACTAAAGGTAAAGGATGTGGACAGAGGATGGGGGCAGGAGGGAAAGCCCCCAGTGACCACTGGGAGCTGCTGTTTGTGTCCTGGGGCTGGACATTCCTGGATTTTAAGGACTAAACACCAATATTACACCTTCATTCATTAATTCAACAGATGACTCATTGGGTATTTGAAATTTGGCAGCCACTTTTCTAGGCACCTGAGAGACTTTAGTGAACAGAGAAATTCCCTGACCTCCTTAAACTTACATTTTAATGGAGTAAGACAATAAATGGAAAATACAATCAGGAAATTATACATTATGTTCTAAACAGAGAAGTGCTATGGAAACATACATGCATGTACATTTCTGTACATTACATCGGGGCC
>NW_021863282.1:0-1798 GCF_006229205.1 Suricata suricatta | reverse complement strand
TAGAAGTACAGATTTTATAAATTGATAAATGGTTTGCTAAACCAAGTAAACTCTGCATTCACCTGAAAAGCATGTAAAACTCCTTTTATGAAAGACATAATCAAATTTATATTTTATCTTCCATTTTTCTTTATAATTGCAATGACACCTCCTTCTATTAAATAATATTTTTTCTGATAATGAAATTAATTTACATGTATCAGTGGAAACTTAGAAAAGGAGAAGGGAGAAACCAAAAAAAACATCATCTATAAGCCCACCATCAAATCATATCTATTAAACACATTTTATATTTCAGAATTTTTTCTTGATTTTTTCATAACATTTATTAAAATTTATTTATATATATTAATGACTTATTAGATTTATATGATTACTTTCTCCATTATAAAAGCTGTTTATATATAAAGGCTGTAAGTATGTTAGTCTATATAACGTAATAGGCATTTGTAGGTATTTCATCAAATTTTCCAAAAGGATTTCTTAAAAATTAAATTCTACCCTACTAGTAATTTATAACTAATTATTAATTAATCAAGCATCAGTTGATTGTAACAACTAATATCAATTATGAATGAATGAATGAATGAATATTTGATGTTCCTGCGTCTGGATATCCTAAATTACTTTTAGATTTAGGTATACTAATGCTTAAAGTTGGGCTTATAAGAGAGTTAAGATTAGGGTCAAGTTTATAATTAGTGTTATACGTAGTTTGTTATTAGAATCTGCTTTTAGATTTTTATTATTACATTTAGGTTTTCTAACCCAGTATGGTTCTAAAAAGTGTATGGGTGTGAATTCACATTAAGTTTTGGTATAGGTTAAAGTTAGTGGAAAGACCATAAACAATTAGTTATTAACAATCATTAAGGTATGACTTGAGGTCTTCAGAAATCTTCAAACACTATTTTTTCAGCAGCCTGTAATGATACCACTTGCTTTACAAACTTGATTAGACACTTCCACTAAAATGTGAAAGTAGTTAAGTTAGTCTCTTGTATTACATTAACCTGGCTTTGCTTTGCAGATATATGAGATTTTTAAATATTGAGGAGGCTATCTACATGGTATGACCTCAAGGAGGCTCAGAGTACCCATCTTCTCTTAAAAAGAAAAGGAAAGAGTAAGAAAAAGAAGAGAAATATTTTCTCCCTGACACTAAAATTACTCCAGTTAGGAAACATCATGTTTTATATCACACAAAGCTTACATACAAATACACTGGGTATTAAAAAAAAAAAAAACTCATTTATCACTTAAAGTGGTAAATGACTAATTTGATTTCCAGTGATGTAAGAAGGACAGGTTTGCTTGTGACAGAGTGTTTAACAGGTGAAAGGTATAGGTACTAGGTGAGAAAAAGCAAGTACCTGAAAAAAATAAAATTGCAAAAGAAATGAAATCTAAGGCACTCAAACACATATTTTATATTTTTGCTGAGGGAGGCCCAGAGAGATTAGATAAAGAACTGATAAATTTCACTGAGCATTTTGAAGATTCTGATCTAGAATGGAAGGTCTAGACAATAGTGAATCCTAAAATGGGATGCCTGGAAAGCAGGAAAGGATGTTGAAATACATAGAAAATGTTCTTCATTAGGTAGGAAATAAAGACTCACCTGCCCAACATGTATAGAAATAAGGTATTTGAAGCAAGTTTAGTTTAATTGTATAGTTTTTTTTTTAGGGGCAATCTTCATGTGTGATTTAACAGCAATACCAAGTTTAAATACATTGAACTAATAAAATGTGAGTTATTGGTCTTCCTAAGTTCTACTACAAGGAGACAAAAGTAA
>NW_021863281.1:0-903 GCF_006229205.1 Suricata suricatta | reverse complement strand
TTTTTTTTAATTTTAAAAAATAAATAAAACATTTGTTATATGATAAACAGAATTTTTCTACCAAATGATAAATATCAAGGATGTTGGCTTAACTTTCCCCCCAAGAAAGCACCTGTGGTAAGACACTGTCTTCCAACTGCATAACTAAGAAAGCATACTTGGGGGCACCTGGCTGGCTCAGTTGGTAGAGCATGTACCTCTTGATCTCAGGGTTATAAGTTTGAGCCCCACATTGGGTGTGGAGCTCAATTGAAAAAAATAAAATCTTTGGGGCACCCAGGTGGCTCAGTCAGTTAAGTGTCTGACTTTGGCTTAGGTCATGATCTCGTGGTTTGTGAGTTTGAGCTCCGTGTCAGGCTCTGTGCTGACAGCTCAGAACCTGGAGCCTGCTTCAGATTCTGTGTCTCCTCCTCTCTCTGCCCCTCCCCTGCTCATGCTCTGTCTTTCTCTGTCTTTCAGTAATAAATGTTAAAAAAATTTAAAAATATATAAAAATAGAAAATAAAATAAATGCATCATGAGCTTGGGTAAAATATAGAATTCCATGGAAAGGGTAAGGGGAGAGTAGAAGAAGTAAATGTCTTAAAGGTTGCCTAAGCCTCCAACATAGCATGTATAACACCACCCCATCTTGACAACAAAACCAAGAAAGAAACAAAACCCCATCCTACATAGATATATGCAAATTAAAAATTGGAAGGAGATGGAACATACCGTAGTTATCAGTGGTTATTTCTACATAATGGAATCATAAACGGTCTTCCTTGTTTGAGTTGTTTTGTATTATTTACAGACAACATGTATTGCTTGTGCAATTGAAATAATTTGTGGATCATTGTTGAAACTTAGGGTCTATTAATCTCTTCTTTCTTCTTTTGTTTATGTCTGAGGTTCTCATAATAA
>NW_021863280.1:0-903 GCF_006229205.1 Suricata suricatta | reverse complement strand
AGCCCCCCAGCTGCTGGCCTGCTGAGGGTTCCACTCAGTGCTTCCCAGCCTCTTCCCTTCCTAGGGCGCCTTCATCTGTCATGGTGGCAACATTTACAACAGAAGGAAAAAAAAACAGCGAAGCACATCCCTCGGGGTTCTGGAGGGCAGAAGTCTGGGATCCTGCATCGGCCCTGACGGCGCGGGGGGAGATGTCCCCGTTGCGGCATCTGACTTCCGGTGGCCCCAGGTGCTTCTTGGCTTGTGGCTGACCTGCTCCAATCTCTCTTCGGCTCCCCATGGCCTCCTCTTCTTTCCATATCTCTCTCTCTCTCTCTCTCTCCCTCTCTTTGTGCTCTTGGAAGGATGCTTATTATTGGATTTAAGGCACCCTCACATAATCCGAAATGACCTCATCTCTAGATCCTTCACTCGATTTCATCTGCAAAGACCCTTTTTCCAAATAAAGTCATGGTTTTCAGGGCATAGGACACGGATCAATCTGTAGAGGGTGCACATGAGTTTGCAGTAATTTGCTAAGGCATCTCTAAGGAACCATGCAGGACATTCCCGGACAGGAGGGTGCTGCCCGCGCTGAGGCTGTGCCCTATTGCAGGCAGACCCTGCCCAGTGACTAGTCGAGGGTGAGGTATAAAAGGCCAGTTTCCTTGCCTCAGTTGGTGACAACCTGGAAGGATCCTGTCAGCTCCAGAACTTCTGTGGGACAGCTTTCCACTGCACCCGCCGCCCCCATCCCTCCCCTAACTACCCCCTCCCACACCTGTCCCAGCTTCTGATCCAGAGGGTGCAGGCCTGGGAAGCCACCTGCATCCGTTTCACTGTCCGCCATCTGCCGAACCCACCCCATGGCATGCGGCAACTTATGGAGACGAAAAATTTGTCGAAAATATCGTTTCTTCTTTC
>NW_021863279.1:0-903 GCF_006229205.1 Suricata suricatta | reverse complement strand
AAAGAGCCTCTGATGTCTATCACAAATTATGCTAATGATGAAAGGAAATTGATATAATTATAAATCATGTCTGCTTAAAAAAGAACATAAATTTTAATTTTCTCTACTCATATGATTTAGAGTCTCTGTTCCTTTTTCACAGATAATAAAAGTTTGATCCAAAAGGTAAAAAAATAAAAAAACTGTTAAAAAGACTGTAAAGATTTCCAACTAGACAGATGTTGGCAAGGGTGTCTGCATGCATGGGGTGTTAAATGGAGGTCTGTATCTATTTTTACGTCATTTTATTTTTTATTGTGTAAAAAAACAATCATCTTAGAATTTATTAAATATGGCGGTTTCTTTTTTAACTTAAATATTAGTTATTTAACATACAGTGGACTATTGGTTTCAGGAGTAGAATTTAGTGATTTATCACTTACACACAACAGCTAGTACTCTTCACACCAAGTACCCTCCTTAGTACCCATCAACCATCTAGCCCGTCTCCCACCTACCTTCCTGCATCGACCTATAGTTTGTTTCCCATCATTTAGAGTCTCTTGTGGTTTTTTTCCTCTTGTGAGTGAAATAAGATTGCATTCATATTTCTCTGATTGGCTTATTTTGCTTAGCATAATTCTAGCTCCTTCCACATCATTGCAAATGGCAAAATTTCATTCTTTTTGATGGCTGAGTACTATTCCATTATATATATATATACACATGCATATATATCACATCTTCTTTACCCATTCATCAGTTAGTGGACATTGGGCTCTCTCCATAGTTTGGCTATTGTTTATAGTGGTGCTATAAACATTGGGGTGCATGTACCCCTTCAAATCTGTATTTTTTGTGTCATTTGGGTAAATAACCCAATAGTGCAATTACTGGATTGCAGGGTAGTTCAATTTTTAGTTT
>NW_021863278.1:0-903 GCF_006229205.1 Suricata suricatta | reverse complement strand
CAAGCTGTTCTCTTACTTTTCCTTCACTATCAACTATACCGTTCTTGACTTCAGTTAAGTTGCCTCTTTAAAAGAGGAAAGTACTGTCCCTGGTAGGACTTAGTTAGTTACGCTCCGTGTCAGTTAGATCACAATAGTTTCTTCTGATATGTGGCTGGGATCACCTGTATCGAAGGTTCGGGGGTTGGGGCCACGGAAAGGAAAGTGTGTATTTTGACGAACGGCCATGTCACCAAGTGGTACCCAGAGTGAACCTTGGAAATCGTGTGGACCTGGATATGACCTTTGCACTCCCGGCTGTATGACTTGAGGCAGGTCACTTCATTCTTCATAGCTTGGTGTTCTTAAACCTGTGAGATAAAACCGATACCTGTCCCATACAATGGAAGTATCTAGAAAATTAGCGGTAAGATATGTAAGCCATTTACCACAATGCCTAGCACATAGTGGCTGCCCAGTGAGGGATTGCTAATACTATTCCACCTACTGGCAGCACTAATAATCTGCACGTGTCCCTTGCCACCCCCGCTTCCCAGCAGTCCCCACCGACCTAGAATCAAGGGTTCACAACGGTTCTATAGTTCAGCCCCATTAAGGCTCACATCAAATTTTACGAAAGAGTCTGGAAGCCTAACTGCTTCATTGGTCCTATGGAGATATTTTTCTTCAACGCGAAGAAAATATATTTTTGTAGTAGAATGCCTTCTTCGGTGAAGTTAGCCTCCATTTGCTGTGTGTTTAAATTATATCCCTTTTATGAGGGGCGGGCAGGCCCACGAGTAAGGGCTAGAATCTGTTGAGTAAAGGCATAAAGTATATTGGCCGAGGCTTTCGACTGCTGTATAAGAATTTGTATCACGATCCTGTGGCCTTTGGGGGCTCGGTAGCTGGGAGGCCTGATGA
>NW_021863277.1:0-903 GCF_006229205.1 Suricata suricatta | reverse complement strand
GTGTTTGTATGTATCTATGTGTTCTTTATTTCCTTTATTTCCATTCTAGTCTTTATTATTTCCTTCTACTAACTTTGTACTCAGTTTGGTCTTTTTGTAGTTCCTTGGGTCATAAAATTAGGTTATTTATTTGAGATTTTCTCACTTTTTAAAGGCTTTTCAAAGCAATTTTGTTCATTTAAGTAATCTCTATACCCCATGTGGGGCTCAAATTCACAGCTCCAAAATCAAGTGTCACGTGCTTTTCTGACTAAGCCAGCCAGGGACTGCTCTTGTTTCCTAATGTAGGCACTTATTGCTGCGAACTTCCCTCCTAGAACTGTTTTTGCTGTGCTATAAAAATTTAGTGTTCTATCTGCACTTTGACTTGTGTAAAGATACTTTTTCATTTCTTCTAACTTTTTCTTTGATTCAGTGGTTGTTATAATAGCGGGGGGAGTGTTTGTTTATTTGTTTGTTTTAATAATGTTGTTTTGTATTTGTGTATTTGTGAGTATTCCTGTTTTCCTCCTGTTACTGATTCCTACTTCATATCATTGCGGTCAGTGAACATATTCTTAAATTTGCTAGGACGTTTTTGTAGGCTAGCCTGTGATCTACTCTAGACACTGCTCCCTGTGCACCTGATAGAACGCCTGTATATGTTGGGCCGATTGGCCTCCGACGTGGTTCATACCCACTGCTCCTCTGGTGACTCTCCGTCTGGACGCTCTACCCTTTGCTGAGAGGAGGATATTCAGTCCCCAACTATTATTGTATTCCTATGTATTTCTCCTTTTCCTCTACTAGTTTTTACTTTATACATTTGGGTGCTTCAATATTGGGCATTTAAATATTTACAACTGTTATATCTTCTTGATAGATTGACCCTCTTTATCACTATATAATGATCTTTTTCTCTCT
>NW_021863276.1:0-903 GCF_006229205.1 Suricata suricatta | reverse complement strand
CAAGAGACCGGAGGTGCACAGATCCCCCGACAGCTGCTCATGCTGGGTGCCGGGTATCCAGAGGCGCAGGGACCTTCACAGCTGTGTGCGGTACCTTCGGGTAAGGCAGAAGAGAGACCACGGAAGAGAAGTCGAGATGAATCACTCATAGCGCAATCCCTGCAGAGGAGAGATTCAGCCCGGGACTGAGGGCCACTGAGCGCTGAGAGTGGAGAGAGATATCCGACCAGTCAGCAGGGGTGTTCTCCCTTGGGCCTGCAGTTCACCGACTTCTGGCGGAGCCAGGGGAAAAATCTGACTTCACAAACCCCCTATTCCATCACGAACAGAAAGCTGCCCATCTGCAGGCGATTTTAACTGTGGTGGCAATATTGAGTGTGCGGGCAAGGACTTAGAAACCGGGCAGAACTTAGAAAACAGAAACAATTAGATCCGCCCGAGGCACAAGAAGGCTGGACTCCAGAGAGTGGCTGGAACGCATGGTCTGAGGGGGACTTGGGGAGCCTGTTGCCATTCTTCTCCTCAAATCCACCAAGGCGGGGCCTCAGAGAGCAGCCCTTGGGACTGATCCACCTACACCAAGCCACGCCCATCCGCACTGGAGAGCTGCTGTGCTTGTGCTTATTACTGTTAAGTGGTTTTTTTCTTAATATTTTTAATTTTTAATTGTCCCCTGTCTTCTCTTTACTATCTTCCTATTTCCTTCCTTTCTTCCTTTCCCCCTGGAATCTGGGAAAGACCAACAATTAGGCACTGCTGTGCTTAGATCAACTCTTACCATCCAGATATTTTGCGTTAATCCATCCTTATCTCCCCCAACCCCCACTGCAGGTTTTAAGCTCTCAGACTGTCCTTTATCTCTGACTGTTGCTGTCTCCCCCAGTCTCCGACTGCTTTTTTTTT
>NW_021863275.1:0-903 GCF_006229205.1 Suricata suricatta | reverse complement strand
ATCGCCTACAGGCAGGGTGGTATCAGCCCTTCAGTGCTGTGCTAAAAACCTTAGTTTGGTTCCTCTTTTACTCTAGCCTAAATCCCTTAACCCTGTTTCCTAGCAACCGACCTAGGTCAGCTGCCTTGTTTTCCCGCCTCAAAACCTTTATAAAATATGGTGTTTTCTCAATAAAGAAGAAGAGGCTTGATCAGATACCTTGTGCTGTCTCCACTCTCTGCGTCTCCCTCCTGCCCTATTTCTCTCTCCCTCCCTCGGGAACAAACCCGCAAGGATTTACTGCCCTGCTGGCCTGGGCGGGTCCGGACAAGTGGCCGCCAACGTGGGGTGAGTGAAGGAACACGACAAAGAAGGACATTATATAATAATTACAGGATCTCTCCATCAGGAAGAGCTAACAATTATAAATATCTATGCGCCAAATTTGGGAGCACCCAAATACCTAAAACAATTAATCACAGAAAGAAACAATCTTATTGACAAAAATGTGCTCATTGCAGGGGACTTTAATACTCCACTGACAGCAATGGATAGATCAATCTGACAGCAAATCACTAAGGAAACAATACTTGAATGACACATTGGAACAGATGGAACTGATAGATATATTTAGAACTCTACATCCTGAAGATAGGAAATTCACCTTCTTTTCGAGAGCACAGGGCACATTCTCCAAGACTGATCACATACTGCTGCATAAAGCAGCCCTCCAGAAGTATAAACGAATAGAGATCATACCATGCACACTTTCAGATCACAATGCTATGAAACTTGAAATGAACCACAGGAAAAAGTCTGGAAAACCTCCAAAAATGTGGAGGTTAAAAACCACCCTACTAAAGAATGATTGCGTTAATCAGGCAATTAGAGAAGAAATTAAAAAATATATGGAAACCAATGAAA
>NW_021863274.1:0-903 GCF_006229205.1 Suricata suricatta | reverse complement strand
GGGCTCTTATTCACTGGGGGATTTTTGATAACGGATTCGATTTCTTCACTGGTTATTGGTCTATTCAGCTTTCTATCTCTTCCCATTTGAATTTTGGCAGTGCATGTACTGCAAAGGAAACAATCAAGAAAACTAATAGGCAACTGACAGAATGGGAAAAGATAGTTGCAAATGACATATCAGATAAAGGGCTAGTATCTAAAATATACAAGAACTCACCAAACTTCACACCCACAAAACAAATAACCCAATGAAGAAATGGGCAGAAGACATGAATAGACACTTCTCCATAGAGGACATCCAGATGGCCTACAGGCACATGAAATGATGCTCAACATCACTCATCATCAGGGAAACACAAATCAAAACCACACTGAGATACCACCTCACACCAGTCAGAGTGCCTAAAATGAACAAAGCAAGAGACTATAGATGCCGGCGAGGGTGTGGAGAGACGGGCACCCTCCTACACTGTTGGTAAGAATGTAAACTGTTGCAGCCACTCTGGAAAACAGTGTGGAGGATCCTCAAAAAACTATCCATATAACTCCCTTATGACCCAGCAATAGCATTGCTAGGGATTTACCCAAGAGATACGGAAATGCTGATGCATAGGAGCACATGTACCCCAATGTTCATAGCAGCAATCTCAACAATAGCCAAAACATGGAACAAGCCTAAATATCCATCACCTGATGAGTGGATCAAGAAGATGTGGTATATATACATAATGGAGTACTACGGCAATGAGAAAGAATGACATATGGCGATTTGTAGGAAAGTGGATGGACCTTGAGGGTGTCATGCTAAGCAAAATAAGTCAGGCAGAGAAGAACAGAAACCATATGTTTGTACTCATAGGTCTAACAGGACAACAGGAGAAACCTAATGGAGGACCTGGGG
>NW_021863273.1:0-903 GCF_006229205.1 Suricata suricatta | reverse complement strand
GACTCCTGGTGGTCTTTGAGGGAATCCTTGATCTCGGCATAACAAAGACTTACAGGATATTGGAGGCCTAGCTATTGTCAAGCTAGGGTTGTTTTCCACCCTAGCAAAGCGTTAGCATTAAGACAGTAAGGAGTTCCTGTAGAAACATTTCACTCTGCCAGCCTCAAGTATTTGTCAATGGGCTGCAGGTTATAAGAAATTTTAGTTCTATCTGCCCTTTCCTTCTCCCTTTGTTTCCCACAGCACTCTGGAGAGGTAATGGAGACTTAGGTCCTTCATGACTATGATCTCTATCAGTTAACCATTGGTTTTCCCCTTTCCTTCGTTCTTGGGCAGCCAGGAGTGCCCGAGGAACATCACACATGTCCTACCTGGGGGTGGGGGGTGTCTGCAGCCTGTCAGCTTGCCTTATGCTCCCTCCTCAACAGTGACATATTTTGATTACCGCTAGTATGTTGAGGTGCACTTGTTTGCCTTGTTTTGTGTAAATAAAGGCTATTGCTAGCTGGGATCTCAGAGGTCAAAAAACTACAAGAATTGGTGGGCATGTGTTGAGCATTTAGGAGCTGTTAGAGAGCTTGCCAACTCAAGCAAACTCCCATGTTAGGTTAAGTCTGTCACAGAATGGATTAGATGGACGCTAGGTCACCCACCAAACAAACTCAAGAAAAGTTCCAGGTAGTGAGGTGCACCATTGAGGCACAATCCCCAACCCCACAGCAGCTCTCTGTTAGGTATTATTTTGGCTCTGAGAATCTGAAAGACCTAACTAAAGGAAATGGGATTGTTCAGCTCCAGAATTGAGCATACTACCTTCTGGCACACCGGCTTATTTTAGGTCTAAAATCTACCATCCCAGAAACTGCGGGTAATTAGCAAGATAGAAAAAAATTACTAAAAACA
>NW_021863272.1:0-903 GCF_006229205.1 Suricata suricatta | reverse complement strand
CTAAATGTATGATAAAATACCATGTTGTCAGTTTCTCTTCTTTGCATTTTATAATACTTTTGAAAATCTTGTGCATTCCTCTCATTGACTACAATCTCATTTCCTTTCTCATCTGCTCTTTCCTCTTTCACACAGCAAACAACAAACTCCTATTCAGTATTTAAGTCCCCAAGCCAAGTATCAATATCTGATGGAATTTTTTTTCTGAGACTAAATGCTTTGCTTTCACCTACATCAGTGTTAGATGACATTCAACTCTGCTTTCAGTCTTATTATTGAATATGACAACAACATTTAATTCACTTTCTTTCTCCTGTCCTCTCCATTTTTCTGAAAAATCTATTGAGGTCAGGTACTTATTGTCTTATCTTATTAATCTCTCATACACTCATTCCAAAAACTTTTGTTAAACATTTGTTATGTGCAAGGCACTGTATTTGGGGCTAGGAATTCTTGACCCTAAGTTCAGTATATTACATAGAAAATAGGTCCGTGGAATGAATGTTGGTAATGTATGTCAAGGAAATTTCAAAATGCAACTCATTATAAAAAAGTCCTAAATGGAAATTTAGTTATTGTGGAGAGGACAGGAGAAAGAAAGTGAATTAAATGTTGTTGTCATATTCAATAATAAGACTGAAAGCAGAGTTGAATGTCATCTAACACTGATGTAGGTGAAAGCAAAGCATTTAGTCTCAGAAAAAAAATTCCATCAGATATTGATACTTGGCTTGGGGACTTAAATACTGAATAGGAGTTTGTTGTTTGCTGTGTGAAAGAGGAAAGAGCAGATGAGAAAGGAAATGAGATTGTAGTCAATGAGAGGAATGCACAAGATTTTCAAAAGTATTATAAAATGCAAAGAAGAGAAACTGACAACATGGTATTTTATCATACATTTAG
>NW_021863271.1:0-1798 GCF_006229205.1 Suricata suricatta | reverse complement strand
TTTCATTTTGAATTATAATTTTATTGTGATCTATGAACTAGAAGAGTGTTTTTTATTTCAAATGAATGTTCTCTCTCTCTGTCTATTCATGATAGGATCATTTTCTTTATCATACTGATATATTGCATTCATATATGTTCTTGGATTTTTTTGAAATTTTTTTATCTCATGGTAGTGACCCACACAATGCTAATAATACTTTTGCTTTCATTTCTATTTTGTTTGTTGTTAATAATTATGTGTCAGTGTTCATTTAATTAATACATATCTAGTTTAATATTATTTAGAGCTCATTTAAAAGTTTTGATGTTATGTTTCAGGCATGTCTCTTGAATGCAGTATATTGACTTGTCTTGTTTGTGCTATCTATTTTTTCTCTTTTCCATACTGTCTAATGTTGAGGTTCACTGTTGTTCCTTAATCCATTCTCAACCTTATTTGGTAAGTAATTACTCCTGTTAATTTATGTTGGCTATTTGAAATAGGAAAAATCTCTGATTTGGGTTGTCAGATAATGTTTTTATTCTGTGTTTGTTCTGCTCTTGTTCAGTTCTTGCTCTTGAAAGATAATTTCACTGCTTACAACATTGAAATGTGTTTTCTTTCAGCATGTTAAAGACATAACAATTTCCTTTACTTTCCCTCTTGCCCTTGAAAATTCAGCTCTTAGGGTAATTGAAGCTCCTTTGTAGACAATCCCCTTCCACCTCTAACTGTTTTTAAGTCTTTCACTTCCTCTTTGGTTTACAACATTTACAACAACATGTTTTGCCTAGGTGAGTAATTTCTTCCTCTTTCTCTCATTCTTTCTTTTTTGTGATTAATTTGATTAAATGGTTTTCCTGGATCTATTCTTTCCAGTATCTTCTTTTCTTTCCTTTTTTACCTTTACTTTTTAAAACTTTATTTATTTTTGAGAGACAGAGACAGAGCACGAACAGGGGAGGGGCAGAGAGAGGGAGATACTGAATCTGAACAGGCTCCAGGCTCTGCCCTGACAGCAGTGAGCCTGATGTGGGGCTCAAACCCACGAACCATGAGACCATGACCTGAACCAAAATTGGACACTTTACTGACTGAGCCACCCAGGCGCCCCCTAATATCTTATTTTAAACTCAAGTTACTTATATATCAGACTAGCTCATTTTTATCATCCACCTTTTTCAAGCATCCTTCCATTTATTATTCATACCCTGGGACATTTAACTTCTCAGATTCTTCCAAAGAATGCATCCCTTATCAGATGAATAACAGGTTAGCAATTTGCAGAGGGAAGTGTGTATGATCTGGCAATTAATGGACTCATTCCAAAAGGGATGTGGACAGAAGTAGTTCTGAAAAAATTATTTGTCAGATCCTCAACTTCCATGTGTAGTTTTTCTGAAGTTCATTTGCTTAAGAGCATACACACAAGCAAGGCCTTAGAGGGTTCTCTTTTTCCATTCTAATTTCACACTTATCCATTTCCCACTGTTTACATCAGAAAGGCATTCTGAATCCTATTATGGTAACTTTCCTAGAGATGCAAATGTGAAACAAAGTGATAGAACCAGTAGTGTCACTGAAGTCTTGTTTTTGTTTGTTTGTTTGTTTGTTTGTTTTGGTTCAGGCTCAATGAGTTACAGTCCCCTGACCATCTTGCTATGAGTTGCATTTCCAAAAAGCCATGTTCTACTATTTTCTAAGTCTTATAAAAATATATAATAATTTATGCACACATTTTGTTGTGGAGAAGCAAAATAGGGATATCTATAAAATACTTCAAGCCTAAAGATATATTATAGTAAAACACAATTTT
>NW_021863270.1:0-903 GCF_006229205.1 Suricata suricatta | reverse complement strand
ACTCCCCCTGGTTCTCCATTAGGACTCTCTTCCTTTTTTAAGTGTAGAAAGTTTCTCTACATCGTTTGAATTGATAAGTCACCTTTTATACATATTTCTATCCTGTCTTCACATTTCTGTTATTCCTTATTATACCTTTGACCTTTGGTGATTTTTCTATTTCTCAATGTCACATCACCTTCAGCCATTATTTGGAAGGTCATTCTTTCTTGCCACTTGATTAATGTTCCCCTTTTCTTCCTAAACAAATATGATTTAACATACTTTATGTAAGATGAAATGTTATCTTTAGGTAATTCTTCCTACCCTCTTTTATAATGATTTGTATTCTTTTATTTCCACGTCTTTCTTTTCATTTAAAGTAATCGCTATATCCAATGTGGGGCTTAAACTCACAGCCTGAAGATCAAGAGCCACATGCTCTACCAACTGAGCCAACCAGGCACCCTATTTCCTGTTCTTTCTTTCCAAGATTTTATTTAGGTTCAAGGTAGTTAACATTAGTGTTATCCTGGTTTTAGGAGTAGAGCTTAGTGATTCATCACTTAAGATCAGCACCCAATGCTCATTCCAACAAGAGCCCTCCTTAATGCCCATCACCCAGTTGGCCCATCCCACCACCCATCTGCCCTCCAGCAATCCTCATTTTGTTATTTATAAGTAAGAGTTTTCTATAGTTTGCCTCCATGTCTGTTTTGATCTTACTTTAGTGTTTCTAGCCTTCTTCTATGTTCATCTGTTTTGTTTCTTTAATTCCACATATGAGTGAAATCATATATTTGTCTTTCTTTGACTGATAAATTTCACTTAGCACAAACACTTTATTTCCATCCACATCATTTCCAATGGCAATATTTCATTCTTTTTGATAGCTGAGCCATATTTCATTATGTGTGTGTATAT
>NW_021863269.1:0-903 GCF_006229205.1 Suricata suricatta | reverse complement strand
GAGAGTGCACACTCCATGTCATGTCCTAAGTTCTACAACAAGGGTTATTGCACTGGACTTGTGTATGAAATTCCTTAAGGGATCTTCCCTGGTCATCTCTTCTCTCTGAGGTCTGTACTTTCAGTACTTGTCATATTCATTTCTCTTTCAGTCAGTCTCTCCTTTGTCTCTCCTCCCCAGATGACCTCCTTCCAGTCCTTCCAAATTTTTTTTCATTTCTTCTTCATTAAATTTTAATTCCAGTATAGTTAACATACAGTGTTAAATTAGTTTCAGGTGTACAATATAGTGATTCAACAACTCTATGCATTACTCACTTATTACATGATTAGTGTACTCCTAATCCCCTTCACCTATTTGATGCTGACCCCCAACCTACTTCCCCTTTGGTTACCATGTTTGTTCTCTTAAGAACCAGGTTTTAGGTTGGTCTCTTTTTTTTTTTTCCTTTTGTTCCTTAAATTCCACATATGAAATCATATGGTATTTATTTGCCTTTCTCTGACTTATTTCCCTTAGCATTTTACTCTGTAGATTCATCCATGTTGTTGAAAATGACAAGATTTCATTCTTTTTTATGGCTAAGTACACACACACACACACACACACACACACACACACGACCACATTCTTCTTCTTTATCCATTCATTTATTGATGGACACGTGGCTACTTCCATAGTTTGGCTATTGTAAATAATGCTGCAATAAACATAAGGGCCCATACATCTTTTCAAAATAGTGTTTAAATTCTTTAAGTAAATACCCAATAGTACAATTCCTGTATCATAGGGTAGTTTTTTTTCTGATTTTTTGAGGAACATCCATACTGTTTTTCCATAGTGGCTGCACAGTTTGCATTCCTGCTAACAGTGCATGAAGGTACCTTTTTCTCCACATCTTTG
>NW_021863268.1:0-904 GCF_006229205.1 Suricata suricatta | reverse complement strand
TTTCTTTTTGTTAACTTTTTTTACATTTATTTATTTTTCATAGACACAGAGAGACAGAGCACAAGTAGTGGAGGGCAGAAAGAAGGGGACCCAGTTGGGAAGCAGGCTCCAAACTCCGAGCCCTGAGCACAGAGCCCTACTCAGGGCTCGAACCCATGAACCGGGAGATCATGACTTGAGCCAAAGTTGGACGCTCAAGTGACTGAGCCACCCAGCGCCCCTAACCTGAGTTTCTAATCTCTAGACTACAAAAAGCCACTTGGAATCATGGTGGGTAAACGAAAAATATGTGATAAATCGTGATGGAGACACAGGGTGCAGCTCTAGGCGGCAAGGCCGAGTGCTTCCATCAGGGTCTGTGAGCAACAAGCGGGGGAAGCTCCAGGTCCCTCTGCCCTGCTCCTGTCTCAGCGACCTCAGGTGTAAGATGCAGGGGTCAGAGGAATCCATTCTAAGCTCCACCAGTTCTCAAATGACAGTCAACGTGATTTCAGGAACCATAAATGAATTACTTCAGGGAAGAGGGACCGTCTTTTGAAAGGTTTCTCTAGCTGGCCTGGTGCAGGAGGTATTTGTTTGACTGGTGGCCTCACGTGAACCTGTGGCAATGAGAACAATCTGTCGAAAGGAACAAAGTACTTTGTACGGCAATTTTGCTTTGGGAGAGAAGTTACAGTGTTAGCGTCTGTACTGGAGGCTACTAGACCTTTTATCCCTAGACAGATGCAAGTGTCCTTTAGAAAGCTCCCTTCCAGTTAGAAGCGTGTTCATCCTGCACAAGCGGTGTGTCTGTGTACCGTGCTGTTGAGGGGTGTGTGGTATCCTTCAGAGCACAGGCCCCTCTACACATATCTGGGACCCCCTCCTCTTCTTTCTCCAGCTGTCTCTAATGGGGGGGCCAAAA
>NW_021863267.1:0-904 GCF_006229205.1 Suricata suricatta | reverse complement strand
GAGAATGGACACTTTTCTGACTGCTATACCACATACCAAGTGTATACTTCCAGTACATTATAGAATACAATATATGTATAGAAATTCTGATTATTTTTTTCCCTGCTGGATTGCCTTACTGTAATCATGCTGGTACATCATGCTAATAGTATGTGTACTACTAGGACATCAGTCAGATTAATAAAGTCAAAATAATGGCAAAAATGTACCCTTGAGATGTGATAAGAATCGAATTTACTTCTGTGGTCTTCCTTCCCCCAAACTCATAACCTCAGTTTATTCATGAGGAAAACATCAGACAAGTCCCAATTGGAGGACAGTCCACAAAATATCTAACTTGCACTCCTCAAAACTGTTAAGGTCATCAAAAACTGGGAAAATTTGAGAAACTCTCCTACTCTAGAAGAGGCTAAGAGGACATAACAACTAAATGCAATGTGGTCTCCTAGGTGGAACCCTGAAACAGAAAAAAGTCATTAGGTAAAAACTAAGCGAATTTGAATGAAGAATGAATTTTAGTTAGTAACAGTATAACAATATTGGTTCATTGGTTATGTCAAATAGGATGTACTTCTTGGAAAATGGCAATATAATCAAGTCTAAATAACTCAGCCCCAAATTTTCAAAAGCCATCAAGACTACTTGAAATACAAATTTACATTCACTACTGTTAATGATGAACACTTTAAATATTAGCTAATGATAAAACATACTCAGAATTTATAAAATAGTAAATATATATAAATCTATGCCCCAAAAGCATAAAAACCACAATTCTACAAAATGATGAGTAGATTAATTAGATGTGATACAACTGTTAATACATCATCAATTATTTATTGAGTACACATTAAATGTCAGGTGCTAGAGATACAAGGATAATCATACAATCTGATTCAAAGCA
>NW_021863266.1:0-904 GCF_006229205.1 Suricata suricatta | reverse complement strand
TCTATGAAGTGATCTGCTTAACATCACACAGCCAGTAAGTAGAAGAGATGAAACCGGAACCAGCTCCGTCAGGTTCCCCAGTGTGCCCTCACACACACCATTATAGAGTCTGATCTAGATAAACAAGTATTTTACTGTCCTTGAATTTTACAAACAAGGGATCATTAAAACTTTAATCGAAGTTTTCATGAGTCTTACAACTCAAACTTTGTAAGATGGAAAATAATTCTTTTTCATCCTGGAGCTCCTTAAACTATGACTCTGAGCAAGATGGAGAATAACATGAAATCTTAGCTCACTAAAAATGCTTCCTATAGGGAATTAAGATAATGTGATCCAGATCTTTTTCCTTCTAAAACCTGACATTTGGCTTACCACAGGGAAAGAGTCTGGAGAAACTCGAGGAATAAAGATTTAACACGTCCTTAGACGGTGCCTGTCCTGTATCAGCTCCCTCAAGTGAGCCTTGGGCAAGAGCTGCACCGCAGTCTGTTTACGGGGGTCGTCTGACAAGTGCCTGGAGAACAGCTCTTCCATCCCTGTTGATTATGGAAGGATCCCTGTGATTTAAATTCCAGATACACAGGAGGCTGACTTGACATCCTGTTTTGAAAACTGAGGAGACTGACCCGCATTACCTTTCAAAGTGCCTTTCAAATTTACAGAGAGACAGACTCCATGACATGCTACAGATTTATTTAATTGGACTCTCCACTTTAAAATGAGGTGATTTTCTTAGGCTATGTTCTATATTGGGATGTGATGGAGGAGTTCAAAACCCAAATCTCTGTAATTGAGTCAACCCAATACCCAGCGTCACAAAGCCTTGAAATCCATTAAGTTTTCTGAAGGAAACACTTCATTTTCTCTCCAGGATCTGAGAGAATCTTTTGAAAAAAAAAAA
>NW_021863265.1:0-904 GCF_006229205.1 Suricata suricatta | reverse complement strand
ATGTGTGTGTGTGTGCACACGCTCACCGATAGCGCCAGTACATACGTGCGTACGTGTAAATGCACAGGTTCGCGGAAAGCGTGTGTGTGTGTGTACAGAGAGAGAGAGAGAGAGAGAGAGAGAGAGACCGTATATACTAGAAGGAGTTACTGGAGACTTACCTTTCAGTGTCAATTATAGAAAGAATTGTCTCTTACAGGTCTCAAGGGAAGAGTGGTCAATAGGAAAGCATCCTCGATCACAGGCCCCAACACGGAAAGCTGTGCACAGCATCGTCTAGAAAAAAATCAGCCACTGGTGCGATTCAGCCAGCGAGAAATCATCACCTCCCCGAACTCCTGCTTTTCTCCAAAGGACTTTGGTTCAAAACAACCCCTCCGAATTCCCTCCTTCTTCGCCACAAAATAACCTTCCTCTCCTTTGTTTGAAGTACTTACAATGGTTTTGTCGTTGTTTGCATGTCCTAAATTCCAAGTTTCTGTTATTCCCAAAAAATCCATTTTTGCTGGTAAAATAACTGCCTTCTATTTTTTTCCTTCTATTTTTTTTAATGTTTTATGTATTTATTGAGAGAGACTGTGCGCCAGCAGAGGAGGGGCAGAGAGGGGGACAGAGGATCCCAAGCACGATGACTGCAAGGAGCCCGAGGCAAGGCTCCAGTTCAGGAGCAGGGAGATCTTGACCTGAGCCAAAGTTGGACACCAAAAAGCCCAGGCGCCCCTGTGACTTCTACTTTTGAGGTTAACAGTACGTGTGGGAGTACGCGCAGGTGCACAGAGACAGTGCGTACTCACACCGGGTGCAGTGCAATTTCCACGAATGTTCAACATGTGGTGCCGTTCTTTACACTCTGCACGTGTCAGTAGCTTTGCAGTAGTGCGTTGTGAAGGTGAGAAAACCCAGA
>NW_021863264.1:0-904 GCF_006229205.1 Suricata suricatta | reverse complement strand
AATTAAACACATGCACACCCACACCTGTATACACTAGCACACACAGGCGCACACTCAAGCACACACCTAACACACTCACATGCACAAATACAAGCTTATGCACACTCACATCCACACACGCACACATGCAATTACACATCCACACTCGTACACATGGACACTCACACCAACATGGGCATGCACGCTCATGCATCCATGCACACTCACGCACACTCACTCACACCCCACAGACCCCACATGGCAGGGCCCAGAGCTCTGTGCACAGGCCTGGAGGCGAAGGAGGGCCTGGCGGTGGGGGATGCTGCTGATGAGTCAGGAGGTCGGGAGAGCCAGGCGGTCAGGGTGTGTGATGCCAGGGGCAGGGGTGGGGCCTGATGATGCACGGAGGCAGGGCTGTGTCCAGGCTGCTGCCCTTCCCCAGCACCAGCCTCTCTCCCTGGCCTAGACCCTCCTCTCTTGCAGCCCCCACATCCCACCACTGCCCACCCCGCTGCCCCCACCTCACCAGGCGGCTGCAATCGGTAATGTGCACCTGCCTTGGACACACAAATCCAGGGACAGTGACACCTGACTACCAGAGCCAAGCCCTTCCCGAGTGACAGGGAGGTGGCCCTGCGGCCCGGGCTCCGCCCCGCTTCTTCAGCCTCACACGCTGGTACGGAGCTCCCCACCGTAGATGTGAGTGGGTCGCAGCCCCTTCTTGCAATCTGCCCCAGGGACATGGGGTCCTGTCTGCCGGGCACCCTGCTCTGCTCCCAGCAGTGAGGACCTCCGGAAAGTTGTACACCCTCAGGGTTTGGGGTCCTGCTTCTGCCTCTCTCCCCCTGGCCACCCCCCGCCTCCCGGCCACCAGAACGGACGTCTAGAAAGAGTGTGGGAGAGGGCAGGCAGAAAGCAGTGACCT
>NW_021863263.1:0-904 GCF_006229205.1 Suricata suricatta | reverse complement strand
AGAGAGAGAGAGAGAGAGAGAGAGAGAAAGAAAGAAAGAAAGAAAGAAAGAAAGAAAGAAAGAAAGAAAGAAAGAAAGAAAGAAAGAAAGGAAGGAAGGAAGGAAGGAAGGAAGGAAGGAGAAGGCCACATGTGTTTTGCTAAAGATCCAGAAGTATCCTGGGTGGCAAGGGGAGAGAGACCTTGGATGGAACACGTCATGGGTAATCCACAAAGTGAATCACAGGAGCTGAGTACAGGCCAGGTTCCAGAAGCCCTGCGGGGACCCCACCCCCCGCTGCTGTCTCTGAGAGGGCCACCGACAGCAAGATGGATGGAGGCAGCTCTCTGCCAATCACTCATCTGCCAGCCGCTCCATCATGTGGACCACAGATGCTTATTCAGCACTCCCAGGTGCCCAGGGCCGTACCAGGCGGATGTGTGTGTGTGTGTGTGTGTTCATACGCATACACGCATGCGCTCACTGCAGGGCAAGTATGCCAAGGAAGGAGAAGACGCACACAGTGTGAAAAACTGGTAAACATAAGCAGGTGAACCACGATAATCTAAACTCATTTATTCAACAAATGCTTCCGAAAGGCCTGCTGTGTGCCCAGCATAGGGAGCGAGCTACCTCCTGAGCTGCAGAGGGCTCCTACTCCACCACCTGCGGGCTACCTGAGCCTCCCCCCACCCCACATCCTCTAACTGACCTACTTTACATAAACGCTAGACAATCTCACCATTGTCTTTCATCTCTGCATCCTGAGTACCTAGCACACAGGAGGTGCCTAATAAGTGCTTATTGAAACCATTAATCCAGGGCAACCCCCTGCCCAAAGCAGGAATCCCTTCTGATAACGTTACTTACTGAAGGCTGCTCACCCAGCCCTCCTTGACTTTGCCACTGATGGCTACTCGTTACT
>NW_021863262.1:0-904 GCF_006229205.1 Suricata suricatta | reverse complement strand
GTAAACAACACTTATCCCCTAGGATTGCTGTGAGAAATAAATAAAATAGTGCTTGTCAACTACCTAACACACAGAAGGCATTCAGTGAAGAGTAATAATAATAATGGTCATTTACAAAATATTTCCTGTTCAAATTAAGTTTGAACATCCCATAAATAATCCATCTAGTTCATTCCAGAATATTCACGGGGCACCTACTATATGCCACACACTCTCCTAGGTACATCGAATTTGACAAGGAGTTGTCCTGGAACTGGCATTTCCTTTGGGGATTTGCATATTACATGCACCCACGTGGTAAGAGACGCTTCTCGACTGAGCCCAGAGTAGAACTCCTTACCGCACTGAAGCCCCACCAGCAATGACTGAGGCCACTGAGTCAGATCTTTTGAGAGAATGGTCTGCAGATTTCCCAAGCAACTTCTGCATCAGCATAATGTCCTGCTAAAGAAAAAGGAGAAGATCTGCATAATGGGTATCCCCGAGAATAGAACTTAAATTTTTCAGACTTCCTCATACAGGTACAGCTGTAACACTGTTAGTATTTCAGAGGAGTCTTATGCTACAAGAATCACAGACCCAAATGCCAACTGAAGACCATGGGCAAATGAATGAGTCGAGAAGCCCAGTGTCATGGTTAAAAGTGAAGAAAATTCTTCAAAAAATTAGGCTGTCCCTACAAACTGTGTAGCCACTACTATTTCCGGTTGGTGTTGCTGGACAAAATGTCAATATTGCTAGATATGAAGCTGAAATCTGAAGTTTTACATGAAATTAAGTGGTTGTTCAAATAAAATCCCTCATCAGTACTGATTCAGCATGGGAGACATCAGTTTGCAACTCCTATAGAGGTCTAGAAGCCTCCATTTTTTCAAATGTGTATTTATTTTTGAGAGAGAGAGAC
>NW_021863261.1:0-904 GCF_006229205.1 Suricata suricatta | reverse complement strand
CAGTTGTCTTCTAAATTTCCCATCTTCTAAACGAGGAGGTGGGACGGTTATTAAATGTTCTGAGAAATCAAGCCGGATAACATAAAAATCATCTGGATAACAACGTCATTATATTAAGGCAAGTAATTGGAGGGCCCGTGTGTGTTGTGTCCAAATATTCTGCATGCACATCTCATCTCTCATCTGCATATCCATAAATGCCTTATGGATAATGGCTGTTATAAAAATGATGAATTACTTAGGTGGCTTCTTTTTAATAAAGTGAAGGAAAGATTGTCTTTAGACGTTATTTCCTTGAGGGACACCGCAGCAGAAAATGACATGGGCTTCTCCAACTTTGCCAGATGCTTTTTGTTGTTGATTTTTTCCGGTTTGGTTTTGTTGTGTTTCTGAGAGAAAATGTTCACAAGCACCAACATCTCTAGATTTGCAGAAAATTAATTCTGATGTAGATGATGTGGAAACGATACCTATAAAGTTAATGAGATATTACTGAAGGCTGGATAAACAATTAGTGGCATTATCTGTGCAGATAAACCTGGACCTGTTGCCATCTAACAGAACTGCAACTAATTAAATTGAAAATTACAGCACAAGCATGTGAAAACAAAAGCGAATGGAGTGGGGTAAGAATTAACGGAGCTAATATTGCGAAGGCAACACTGTTATTAAAAATGAGAGGGAGGGTGGTGTATTAAAACCATCCATCTCCCCCCACCCCCATCCTGTGCTGGGTTTTGTGTTAATCATTGCATTTCGCAGTGGTCCCCATGATCCCAGCGTGTTTATGGCCACTCTGCGTGTCTCTGGAGATTCTAAGTCTGCAGCTCCTCTGGCTCATTCCCTGCAGAGCGGCTGTGCCCGCCCAAGTGAAGGAGACCCTTCCGGACCTCACAGACCGTCC
>NW_021863260.1:0-1798 GCF_006229205.1 Suricata suricatta | reverse complement strand
ATTTGAAACTCTCAACTTCCCAGCCCCCTTCCCACTAAGTATGAGCAGATGACTCAATGCTGACCAAGGACATAAATGTAGATATCGGCACCTGCTCTATATTTTGCTTTCATTTTTTTCATTCCTGAAAGGTTTCCAGATTGTTGGGGCCCAGTAGGCAAAAAATACCCTCAAACAATATTTGGCCTCTTGGGCCCCACACATGGCTTCTGTTCATCCTATGATTTTTTCATTGCTTTGCAAAGAGCCATATACTTTTAGGCTTTGAATCAACTTGGGTCAGTCAGTGACCCTCTTTTACTTTATTTTCTGGCTCTTTGTCTGCTGTTGGGAGTGAACATAACTCTCAGCCAAAAGATTTGCTTATAAAAGGATCAGCATCTTACCCTTGAATAATTGATGAAGGGCCTTAAGGAATGTATATCTCCTCATAGAATTCTTCGGGTTTATCTAATGCTTAAAACCAGACTATTATTAGGGGATTCCTCTTTTGTAATGACTTAATCCTGTTACTACTGTTATGATAAGAATGACCTTATCCTGAGCATGTCTTCAAGGACCTTGAACTATGTAACCATTAAAGAAATGATGTAATCACCCATGGCATATAAGACCCTGGCTATTTTAATAAACTGTGGCTTTACCAACCACCATCCAAGTTGTCTGTCTTGTCTGTCTTGCTCATCTTGTCCGTCTTGTCCATCTTCTTTTCTAGAGATATTGCACCGAGACCAACCCCCTACTCGGACCTATCGACTGTGGTGCATGGGTTGGTCCCCCACACCAGATGTCATATCTAAAAATGGAAAATAAGGAAGATGAAAGAATCATGGACCTCTGATGTCATTTTCAAAGCCCTGGACTATGTCCCCCATTCCCCAAGAATCCTGGTGTGTGAAGCAAATAAATATGTTTTATTGTATATGCCTGAATACAACCCAAAAGGAGACTACACCTACAATATTAATGTTTCACAATGTTTGGCAGTGAATAGTTTCTCTTTAGTTTATGTTCATCTTGTGCAGAATTCTTTTTTGTGGTAAGAAATGATTCTCAGGAATGGAAATTTTGGTACTTTTAATGACTGTGGTAAGATAACCACTCAAGGTGTTTAAAGGGTGCTTTCCTTCACTCTGCATATATTTAAGACACCTTCTTCTGATATACCTACTTCTGTAGATATGGACATTTGTGAATATAAACACATTTTATTAGTACTTTGTGAAGATTAAATATAAACCAAGTAGTAATAAGGGGGTAGCATGAAAGGTCTAAAAATGACACATTGAGATTTCCAAAAAAAAAGATGTGTATTGGTGTCTATGTAAGGTTTTTCTAATTATGTGAAACTCCAGACATTTGATGATTTGAAAGCAGTTTCTTCACAAATTTCATACATTAAAAACTATATTTCACTGTGTCTAATATCAGCTTTGCTGCCACTCCTGTATGGTTTTGGCATTGAAAAGCATTGTTAAATCTGTGGCTTTTACAGATACTCTTTATTTTTTGGCTTACAAAGAATATGACCTCTTCACCATTATTTGTAATAGCATCCCAATGTAAGGAAAACTATTTCAAGAGCTTGTGATTAATGGAATCTGTACAAGTACTTTGTGGTTATGTTTTAATCCATCTTTCCTTTGAGCATTTGTACAACCAAGAAAGTTCCTATAACTAATATTTCATCATTAAGATAAAGTTTATACTGACTAATGGTCTCAAAATGAATTATGATTTATCCTCTTGACTTGATGGGCCTCAACTTGTTGTACTTGAAATATAGGACAATTTTAAC
>NW_021863259.1:0-904 GCF_006229205.1 Suricata suricatta | reverse complement strand
CTCTGGTAGCATATTATTTGTTGTCGAATAATCTTGCATTTTAGGAAAGTTCTAGAAAACCTCAGCATGTTTAATATTCACTACTCTAATTTTTGCTATTTTCTTAAACAGACTTTATAGAAGGTCCACAAGGCTCTTTTAGAGTATAATAATTGGATAGTCAGAGACTCGGGGAAAAAACGTCAAGGAATTACAAGTGTGGGCTCCTGGTCTGACTCTATCACCGCCAGCTCGGTGACCCGGGGAAAGATGGCTGCCCTGGCGCCCTCCACCTCCTCTCATTTCTCAAACAACTGGGTTAGACAACAGGTCGTCTGTTTTGTTTTTAAATTTATATCTTTATTTTGAGAGAGAGAGAGACAGAGCATGAGTAGGGGGAGGGGCAGAGAGAGAGGGAGACACAGAATCGGAAGCAGGCTCTAGGCTCTGAGCTGTCGGCACAGAGCCCGACGCGGGGCTCGAACCCACAGAACATGAGATCATGACCTGAGCTGAAGTCGGACGCTTCACCGACTGAGCCACCCAGGCGTCCCTTCATGAATCTGTTCTAGTTGGATGGAGAAATGTCTGGAGGAGGTTCCTGAGGCAGGGTAGGACTGAGTCCCTGCCCCAGGCCTGGGAAAAAGAAGAAGGGCCATATGTGTGTGGTTCCGGTCATTCCAGAACTAGATAACCTTTAAACACTTTTGGAGCTGAAGAGTTAGATAAAATCTGTGAATCAGCCAGGAATAATTCATTTTTATGAAACAAAGTAAGTTCTGGGAAAACCATCATTAAGAGAAATAAAAGCTCCTACCGCTTCTCACAGGAGAAAACGAAATTGCTTAGGCTGAGGGATGAGAACATACCAAATGTACAATAAACTAAAGCATCAGTACTTTAAAATGGAGGGGAACCCCCCCCC
>NW_021863258.1:0-904 GCF_006229205.1 Suricata suricatta | reverse complement strand
ACCGGATCCAACAATACATTAAAATAATTATTCACCACAATCAAGTGGGATTTATCCCTGAGATGCAGGGCTGGTTCAATACCCACAAATCAATCAGTGTGATATATCACATTAATAATAAAAAAAAAAGGGTAAGAACCACATGATCTTCTTAGTAGAGGCATAAAAATCATTTGATAAAATATGGCATCCTTTCTTGATTAAAACACTCAAGAATGTAGGAATAGAAGGAATATACCTCAACATTATAAAGGCCATATAGGAAAGTCTCACAGCTAATATCATCCTCAAAAGGGAAAAACTGAGAACTTTCACCTTAAGGTCAAGAAGATGACAGGGATGTCCACTCTCAGTACTGTTATTCAACATAGTTTTGGAAGTCCTAGCATCAGCAATTACACAACACAATGAAATAAAAGACACCCAAATCTGCAAGGAGGAAGTCAAACTTTCACTTTTCATAGATAATAATCTATGTGAAAAATCCAAAATACTCCACCAAAAAACTGCCAGAACTGATCCATGAATTTAGCAAAGTCGCAGGATATAAAATCAGTGTACAGAAATTGGTTGCATTTTTATACACCAATAATGAAGTAGCAGAAAGAGAAATCAAGGAATTGATCCCATTTACATTTGCACCAAAAACCATAAAATACCCAGGAATAAACCTAACCAAAGATGTGAAAAATCTATAAACTGAAAGCTATAGAAAACCTATGAAAGAAATTGAAGAAGACACACACACACAAAATGGAAACACATCCATGCTAGCGGATTGGAAGAACAAATAGTTTTTAAATGGTGATAGTACCCAAAGCAATCTATGTATTCAATGTCTTTAGGCTAGGACAGCTTAACATTTATATATATTTTTTCTGTCTGCAATGTCATGGATTGCATG
>NW_021863257.1:0-904 GCF_006229205.1 Suricata suricatta | reverse complement strand
GCTCTGGACGGTGACGGGAACGTTCTCCTTCACCTCCCACCTCGTGAGGACGGGGTGACAGGGGCAAGGGCACTTTGGCTTCCTGCTCTCCCGCGAGTGACACAGGGGCCTGGTGGGTGACTTGGCACTGGCGGTGTCTCACCATCCCTCCCTCCGTTGAAAGCCCTGCCTTTAGGCGACCCTCAACCGACCCCTCCTGGTTCTCACCCTGCTTCTCTAGGACCCGCGCTAGCCGTCCTCAGCGGGAGGCCCGTCCCCAGGCCCGGTCCCCAGGCTCCGCCCCTCAAGCCTGCCGCCGGAATATCCACAGTTAACATTTATTGAGCTTTTGGGGGCCACACCCCATTATTGTATTATCTTCCTTACGTATATTACTATAATACTGTATATTCTCTATACAGCATGATATAATATTATTGAACGATCACATTATCTTTTCTGATTTGCTCCATGTTACAAAGGGGACCAGTTCTGAGACGTGGCGTGGCCTGTCTAGGGCCACCCAGCTGAGAGGCGTAGGGCCAAGCTGCCGGGCACGGGAGTCCAGCTCTCAGCCCCCTGGTTATAGAAACGGGCAGGCAATTCTCCACAATGGGAAATGTTTGTTCCGTAGAGTCTGCTTCACATCCAGCGACTACTTCCCACGATGAGAACACACTTTCAACTACAGCAGTGCCGCAGGTCGCCAGGCCTGGCGATCTGGTAGTCGAGGCCGCCTTAACTGTTCTGGACGACGTATCATATAGGTCTTCCTTGCAACAGGACAGCCCGCCTGTGGCACACCAGGGGGCCCCGCACAGTGCACTCTCCTTGCCTAAGTCTTTTTGCTCAAATACCATTCTTTTCTCCTGGCTTTCAGAGACCACACTGCCATTCGATGGACATGACTTGGGCAGCTGGGGAC
>NW_021863256.1:0-904 GCF_006229205.1 Suricata suricatta | reverse complement strand
AGATGTCTGTAATACTTATCACAATAATCTTTGACAATTGTTCTGCTTCCCACAAGTTACAATTATATTTTTTCAAGACATGCTTTTCCCACTATATAGTGAGCATGACTGGCAAGACTATGGTAAAAAGCATTTAAAGTCAAAGGCTATAATAGAAGAAAACAGGCTTCATGGTCATACATTATGCTCCAGCACATCTTCCCTGAATTTATGTCCCTTCTAGTTGCTACAGCATTTCTGTTAATATTTGTAGGAAATGTCCTTGAGAGAGTGTTGGGTGTTCCTTTTTTACTTTGAATTTTCTGCCTTTAATTCCTGTATTTCTATCCTCTCATAAGTACACTCTAATTAGGCTTTTTCCCCACTACTCTCCTGAACATATTCTTTTTTATTTTAAGCATTTATTTTAATCACCCGGTACTCATCACAAATGCTCTCCTTAATCCCATCCCCTATGTAGCCACACCCCCATCCACCTCCCCTCTGGTAACCATCACTTTGATTTCTATAGTTAAGAGTCTGTTTCTTGGTTTCTCTTTTTTCCCCTTTGCTCATTTTTTTGTTTCTTAAACTCCACATATGAATACAATCATGCGGCATTTGTCTTTCTCTGACCTATGTCATTTACATTATATTCTCTAGTTCTATCCATGTTATTGGAATGGCAAGATTTTGTCCTTTTTTCTGTTTCAGTAATATTTCTTGGCATATATACCACATCTTCTTTATCAGTTCAGCTACCAATGGACACTTGGGTTGCTTCCACACTTTGACTATTGTACATAATGCTGTTATAAACATAGGGGGGCATATATCCTTTTGAATTAAGTGTTTTTGTATTCTTTGGATAAATACCCAGTAGTACAATTGCAGAATCATAGGATAGTTCTATTTTTAACTTTTT
>NW_021863255.1:0-904 GCF_006229205.1 Suricata suricatta | reverse complement strand
AGTCTTTGATGAGAATCAAGCTGAAGCTTAATCCTGAGGTAATGGCTTTCCCCATAATCCCAGGAGGCCAGCGGTAAGGGAGGGGGAGGCATCCAGGAGCGGCCTGAGCAGAGCCAGGGCCAGTGGGGAACCCAGCAGGCCAAGGGGGAGGGCTGGCTGCCCCGATAGGATTCCCAGATGACCCCTGCCGGCCTCTGAGGTCAAGGCCATCCAAAGGGCGGGTCACCTTGGGAAAGTTTCTTTTTTTAAAAAAATTTTTAAAGCTTATTTTCTTATTAAGAGAGAGAGAGAGGGAGAGAGAGAAAGAACACAAGCTGTGGAGGGGCAGAGAGGGGGAGAGACAGGATCCCACGCAGGCCCATCAGCAGAGCCCCCCGCAGGGCTGGAACTCGCAACTGTGAGATCATGACCTGAGCCCCGAGATCAAGAGCCAGAAGCTCGACCGATGGAGCCACCCGGGTGCCCCACCTTGGGAGCCCCTTCTGCCAGAACCGCTTCCTGGAGCTCTTTGGTCCTTGTTTCTGCACGTGGCTCCGGGTAAAGAAAAAACCGAAGGGAGGCCAGGAAAGAGGGATTAATAGGCCACTTTCGGGCTTCAAGTGGGCAGGCCCGGGGTTTCCCCCTGCAGGGGTCTGGGGTCCAGAGAGGCAGAGCTGTCCACCAAGGGGCCCTCTGCCTCCTCTCCGAGCCTGGGAGGGGTTGGGGGGCCCTGAATCTGTGGACCGGAGACTGGGGCAGACGGGGACTCCACTACTACCAGCCTGGGGCAAATGGGGTCACCGTGGCCCCACCTTGAGTCCACTGCCAATGGGGAGCTGGGCTGGGTGCGGGCGGGGCGCGGGGCCACCGAGGGCGTAGGGCACAGGGCAGGAGCGCGGGGATGCTGAGGGCGCAGGGCAGGGAC
>NW_021863254.1:0-904 GCF_006229205.1 Suricata suricatta | reverse complement strand
TGGAAGGAACACACAATGGCGCAGCTGCCGTGGAAATCGGTCTGATGGTTTTTTCAAAAAGTTAAGCGACGAATTGCTTTATGACTCGGCAATTCGACCCCGAGCTATAGACCCGAAAGAGTTAAAAACAGGCACTCAAGCAAATGTCCGTATACACGCGTTCATTAGTAACATTACTCAGAATTGCCGGAGGGTGCAAACAGCCAGAATGTCCATCGACAGGTGAACGGAAGTTCGCAGCTATAAAAAGGAAGGAAGCAGTGGTACATGCTCCGTGAGCCTCCAGACCATCAGGGTAAGTGAAAGAGGCACAAAAAGGTACATATTAAACAATTCTATTTACAGGAGAAGTCCCGAATAGGTAAGCCCGTAGAGACAGAGAGCAGGTGCGGGGTTGCCAGGGCTGGGGGGAGAGGGGAGAGGGGGAGGACTGCTTAATGGGCGTGGGATTTCCTTTGGGGGTGGGGGCAAACCTGTTTTAGAACTAGAGTCGTGTTTACACAACACCGTGAATGCGCTAAATGCCAGTGAATTGTGCGCCTTAAAAAGGTTAATGTGGGGGGCACCTGTGTGGCTCAGAAGGTTAAACATCTGACTCTTGATTTCAGCTCAGGTCACGATCTCACGGGTTTGTGGGTGAAAGCCCCGTGTCGGGCTCTGTGCTGATGGTGCAGAGCCTGCTTGGGCTCCTGTCTCCCTCTCTCTCCGCTCCTCCCCTGCGTGGCCATAAACATTAAAAAAGAAAAGAAAAAGTATACTTTTGGGGGCACCTGGGTGGCTCAGTCAGCATCCAACTCTTGGTTTCGGCTCAGGTCATGGCCTCGTGGTTTGAGGGATTGAGCCCCATATTGGGTCTCTGCTGTCAGCAAAGAGCCTGCTGGGGTGCTCTCTCCCCGCTTTCTTT
>NW_021863253.1:0-904 GCF_006229205.1 Suricata suricatta | reverse complement strand
TGGGTGGCTCAGTCGGTTAAGCGACTGACTTTGGCTCAGGTCATGATCTTGCAGTTCTTGAGTTCGAGCCCCGCGTCAGGCTCTGTGCTGACAGCTAACTCAGAGTCTGAAGCCTGCTTCAGATTCTGTGTCTCCCTCTCTCTCTGCCCCTCCCCTTCTTGTGCTCTTTCAAAAAATAAATGTTTAAAAAAATTATAAAAACACAAACAAAACAAAAAAATCCCATGCGTAAGTTTACTATTTAGCATCTCAGAAAAAATGTGAGTACACAGGAAAATTATATCCACTACAGAAGTCTAAGCCTCTAGTATTAGTCTACAAACTCTGAGCCTTCATCCCAGCAGCATATACAGTAGAAAATGGCCAGGAACAAGAGTCACAGGATCTGAATTCTAGTCCCCACTATGATCTCGAGTAGTATGACTCAGCCTTTCTAGAACACAATCTGGGGGGAAAAAAATAGAAGGCTGATTTCCTTCTGGACGAAAAGGTCTATTATATTCTATCTTCCTCTTGATTTTATTGGTGAGAAAACGAAAATAAACTAATTCATTACCCAGCTGCCAAACTGGCCTCATTCCCACAGTGAGCTCTCCTGTCTGGAACGGTCTCACTACAGCACTGCCACGGGAGACACAGGGGCTTCCTACCTCAATGCTCCCTCTGTCCTGCTACTTTGAGAAAAAAGACAAGGTTCACAGGCTTCCAAACAGATATTTACCTAATAAGAGGTTTGGGGAACTCAAGCCCCAATAAACTGGAAAGAAGAGTAACAGAGTCACCTCAAGTCTTGACTTTATTCACTCATTCAGCCAGTTCCACTCCAGGTCATTCATCTAAATGGCCTATCCACCTCCACTTGAGCATCTGATTGACATCCCTAACCTAGTATGTCTGAAACAGA
>NW_021863252.1:0-904 GCF_006229205.1 Suricata suricatta | reverse complement strand
TCCCTGCCCAGGTCTGCCTTTGTCCCGTCTCCTTTGTGGTCACGCCAGATACAGACACAGAACACTGACCAGTGGAATAGACCACACACACAGGCACTAGAAATAGGTGTTTTCTAAGTGATTTTACTTGTATTCCTCCTTTATATCACAGTTAGAAGTTACGTTCACTTCTTTGCCATGAGGTTTGGAAGTAGGTACAGCGTACCTATGAATTCATTCAGGATGGTAAAGGAAAAATTACGAAATATTTGTCATAAAAAGAGAGTGCTGGCTCTGACAGGTTAAAAATCACGGGTCTAAACTAAAGATACCTCTTTGGCGAATTCCCCTAACACAGACCCCACTCTGGCCCACACCCTGGATACGGATGTAATGCGTTTCAAAGGTTCAAAGCATCTGTACCGGGCTCTCCGAAGCCATTTTTCAAGTTCACAGATCTCACAATACACGTGCAGTTTCTGCCGTGTAACAGACACAGAAAGGGCTGTGGAAACCAAGTGCTTAGGACACCTAACCCTCCAGCACACTGCGTCTGTCTCTGCCACCACTCCCTCCTGCGGGGGAAGGGACTCGGCAGCGAAGACCTGTCCCTGGGCCAACCGCCCCTGTGCCCCAGACACAAAGGCTCTCCTGGGGAGTCCGTTTTCCACGTTAGATCCTGAACCGGGATCCGTCCCTGGCTTTACAGAGAGCAGGCTCTAGAGCAGCGTCCACCAGGACATTTCCCACACCACACGATGTGGTAACCACGGCCACATGTGGCATCTGGGCACCCGCAGTGAGGCTCCGTGCGGCCGCACGTGGCTGGTGACGACCAGATTGGACAGCTCTAGAGTATCAGAGCGGAAAAAGGCCCTGGAGGCCACAGATGGCAGCCATTTCTAGCTTCAGAAAAGGACCTCCC
>NW_021863251.1:0-904 GCF_006229205.1 Suricata suricatta | reverse complement strand
GGTGATCATCTTGTGGTTCATGAGTTCGAGCCCCACATTGGACTCTGTGCTGACAGCTCAGACCCTGGAGCCTGCTTTGGCTTCTGTGTGTGTGTTTCTCTCTCTACACCTCCCACACTCATTCTCTCTCTCAAAAATAAATAAACTTTAAAAATATATCTAACTAGTACAGTAATATAAATTAAATATACATTGAAATATGAATAATATTAAAATATATTCCCTTTATTTGTCGATTTTTAAAGAATGTTGGTGTATTGTTTGTTTATTCACCCTGTGTATTTTACACATGTGATGTGTATAGAAATGATTATATGAAACCTGTGTGATGATCATAGAAAACCACATTAGTCTCTTCCAATAATTTCCCAATTAAATTGAGGCCAAAGAGTATTGATTAAGACTGTAGGATCTGCTATTGAAACATCTGGATTTGAATGCTGGCCTTGTCAGTTAAGTTTAAAATTACTTCTCTGTTAATTTCCTCACTCATAAAATAAAGATGTTAACAATTAATGGCATTACATTTCTAAATATAGTTTTGGACTATATACACATTTATAGTTGATCCTTAAACAATGCAGGGCTTAGGGGCACTGACCTCCTACACAATCAAAACTCCAAACTTTTGACTCTCCAAACTTTACATTAATAGCCTATTGTCTACTAAAAGCCTTACTGATGATATAGTCAATTGACACATATTTTGTATGTTACTTATATTATATACCATATTTCTACAATGAAGTAAACTAGAGAAAAGAAAATGTTAAGAAAATCATAAAAGAAAACACATTTACAATACTATACTGTATTTAATGCAAAACATCTGCATATAAGTGGACCCGTGCCCTTCAAACCCTTGTTGTTCAAGGGTCAAATGTACTGAAATGTTTTATGTATG
>NW_021863250.1:0-904 GCF_006229205.1 Suricata suricatta | reverse complement strand
GTAACTTTATTCCATTTCAGTGCTATTTTATACTTGAAGCTTAGACAACGCTTTTCTATACAAAATGCATGCCCTATCCTTATATTAAGATTAATAAACACAACTCCTTCAAATAGTGTAAAATTAAGAGATATAGTTGGTAACTTATAGAAACTCTCTAACTTTTGTAGGTCTCTTCTTGCAAAGATGACCTCTTCGCATTGGACTCCAGCGGCCTCCTCTTCATTGTTCTTGTGTTCTTTGCCTTATTCATCGTTTTTTAAGGCTTATCTAATCAACTGTGTTTGGAACCGCTATAAATACATCAACAACAGAAACAGGCCAGAGATGGCTGTGTACCCTGCCTTTGAAGCACCTCCACAGTATGCTTTGCCAACCTATGAAATGGCAGTGAAGATGCCCAAGAAAGAGCCACCATCTCCTTACATACCTGCCTGAAAAAATTCTGCCTTTGTCAATAAACCCTATACCAGCTTTTTGTCTTGGTTATTTTACAGAATGCTGCAGTACAGGGATCTTCAAACTTGTTTGATATGAAATACATTTTCCTTTGTTTAAGCATTTGTTTTCAAACACTAACAAGCTTTCTGGACATCTATTCAAAGTTCTTTCTTTTATCGTTATTATCTATTACATTTTAATAGTTTTTGAAGACAATCTAGGTTAAGCAAGACCAAGTGCCATGTTTGCCTTTTAACTTTGCACTTTCTTATATAATAGTTTGCATTTTGGTCATTTGCTGCCCTCGATACTTTCAGGAAGAATGACTTAAATATTCAAGGTGAGTGAGTTGGACATAAGATCTGAAATTTTTAGCTATGAAAACAGGAAAAATCTGTATCATTTTAACTTTACTGTGGAATGACAGTTGCATGTCCCTAATTTGTGTGTGTTGCCATCTTTG
>NW_021863249.1:0-1799 GCF_006229205.1 Suricata suricatta | reverse complement strand
ATACAATTTATATATAAAATTCCTGTTTCCACTAGGTCTTAAGTAATATAGCAAACGCTGCAAAGAGCAAATATTTAATTAAAGTCTAGCAACAGCTGTTTAACTGTGTTAAGGCCTTTGACCGCCATGCCTGCGATGGCCCACACTAATTTTCAACATATAAATGAAAGCCTCTACAGTTAATGTGAGTGTAGGCTGATTGTCATTAGGTCAGTCTTATGTCATAGTTTTGAACAAAAAGTAGGAAATGTTAAATGAGAAGTTTCTGAAGGACAAACCAGATGCCACTTTTTGTTATAGGATTGTGGAAAAAAAGACAATGAATTGCTGATTTCTTGGTTAGTGAAGAATGACATTGGAGATAATAGGCATAAGGATTAGGACTTTATAAGGGCATATGGTATGTATAGTTAACGTTTAATCTTATGTTTTTTTTAAAAAGGTTAAATCCTTGAATTTAGAACCAGTTTTTCTTTTATAGTTTATTGTCAAGTTGGTTTCCATATGAACACCCAGTGCTTGTCCCCACAAGTTTCGAATGCCCAGATTTCATCCTTTCTCATTGCCATGTAGTATTCCTCTGTATATATAAATTACATCTTCTTAATCCATTCATCAGTCGATGGACACCTAGCCTTTTTCCATGATTTGAGTATTGTTGAATGTGCTGCTATGAACATTGGGGTACATGTCCCCTTATGCATCATCACTCCTGCATCCCTTGGGTAAATCCTTAGTAGAGCTATTGCTGGGTCATAGGGGAGTTCTATCATTAATTTTTTGAGGGACCTCTACACTGTTTTCCAGAGTGGCTGCACCAGTTTACATTCCCACCAACAGTGTAGTAGGGTGCCCATCTCTCCACACCCTGGCCAGCATCTATAGCCACTCTGACTGGCATGAGCTGGTATCTCAGTGTGGTTTTGATTTGTATTTCCCTGATGATGAGTGATGCTGAGCATTGTTTCATGTGTCTGTTGGCATCTGGATGTTCTCTTTGGCGGAAGTGTCTATTCATGTGTTCTGCCCAGTCCTTCACTGGATTCTTTGTTTATTGGGTGTGGAATTTGGACGCATTCCTTGTAGATTTTGGATACTAGCCCTTTATCTGTTATGCCATTTGCGACTATCTTTTCCCATTCTGTGGGGTGCCTATTAGTTTTCTTGATGGTTCCTTTGCAGTGCAAAAGCTTTTCATCTTGATGAGGTTCCAATAGTTCATGTTTGCTCTTGATTCCCTGCCCTTTGGGATGTGTCACGTTAGAAATTGCTGTGGTTAAGTTCAAGGAGGTTGTTTCTTACTTTCTCCTCGAGGGTTTTGATGGTTTCCTGTCTCACATGCAGGTCCTTCAGCCATTTTGAGTTTCTTTTTGTGAATGGTGTAAGAAAGTGGTCTAGCTTTACTCTTCTGCATGTTCTGTTCTGGTCTCCCAGCACCGTCTGGTAAAGAGGCTGTCTTTTTTTTTTTTTTTTTTTTTGGATACCCTTTTCTGCTTTGTCAAAGATTAATTGGCCATACACTTGGGGGTCCAGTCCTGGACTCTCTATTCTATTCCACTGGTCTATGTGTCTGTCTTTATGCCAATACCATAGTGTCTTGATGATGACAGCTTTGTGGTGAGACTAATGTCTGAAATTTTGATGCCTCCAGTTTTGGTTTCTTCTTCAGTATTATTTTGGCTATTTGGGGCTCCATACAAATTTTAGGAATTTTGTTCTAGCTTTGAGAAGAATGTTGGTGCAATTTTGATTGGGATTGCATTGAATGTGTAGATTGCTCTGGGTAATAATGACATGTT
>NW_021863248.1:0-904 GCF_006229205.1 Suricata suricatta | reverse complement strand
TTATCCTTTTTCCAATTTTGAAATTGGAAAAATATTTGCCTCCTCCACTCATCTGGCTCCTCTCCCACAATTCAGTATTTTCTCATGGAAAAATAACTCCTCCATCATATCTGCAGATATTCTCAGGCTTTGAATTTTAACTTTTGTGGTGCTGAAGTCTTGAACTTCCCGGGAGCAGGTGATGGCTCGTTTGCCGGCTACACCTCCAGGGGCTCAGAACGCCTCTCACCATTCACCCTGAGCATTTTCTTCTAGTCAAAGATGATAGAAACAAAGCCGCAGTCAAGAGTCAAGAGGCCCTGCACTCTCTGTGTCCTCTGTCAATGTTACGAATTTCTCCAAGAGCGGACTCATCCTTTCCACTCTCTATTCGGTCTGCAGATATGAGTCCTTCCTTTTGATGGTTGACAATAACATGGAGCATTTCTCAGAAAATGAAAAGTGGGAAGAACATTCTAAGGAGTCATTTCCTCACTTTAATTTCCTGGAAAATAAAAGTAAAGGAATAAGTAAGAAAGCGTTGAATGGGATGGGCTTTCCATAATTTGTAAAAAATAGAATCTGGACCATGGAGATGATGAGTCCATAAATTACATCTTCAATTTGTAGAATTACATCTACATTTTATAGAATCTATGAAAGCATCTATAAAAAATGACATGTCAAATTTGTGAGTGTTAAATATTCGCTTTGTTCTCATGGATCATACTACTAAGAACCTATCAAAATAACCAATTAATTTGAATATTAATTACAATAATCATTATTAATTGAAATAGAAATCGTTATTTGAAAGTTTCATTGCAACATCATAAAAATATAAAAATACTTAAGAAAAATAGCATGTGCCTGTTCCTTTTGTGCAAGGACATGCATCTCTCCGAGGGGCCTGAGGTGGACGAGC
>NW_021863247.1:0-904 GCF_006229205.1 Suricata suricatta | reverse complement strand
TCACTTCTTTTTTTAAGTTTATTTATTTTGAGAGAAAAAGAGAAGGAGCACACACAGAAGACTGGTAGAGAGAGAGAGAGACAGAATCCCAACCAGGCTCTGCGCTGTCAGACACAGGGCTCCACCTCACAAACTGTGAAATCATGACCTAAGCCAAAATTAAGAGTCAGAGGCTTAACCCACTAAGCCACGCAGGCAGCCCCTGACAGTCACTTTTGATTCATCCTTGACTGTCCCCACCGGTCTGTACCTTGTCAATTGGGGCCACTGCAATGCAACCCATAGTCAGTCTCAGCCTGGCTGAGTTCACCATCACCAGGTGCAACACACTGTTAGCACACTGTTTTTTTAATTTGACAATGGTACTTTTTAAGTGGATCAAAAAAGCATTTAAGAACAAACTTGTATACACTGCCCCCTAAATAACAGTACTCTCCCACTGTACCTCTGTCTTTAAAAAAGAAAAGAAAGCCTACAACAGCAAGAAGAACACATATTTCCCTTAGAGAGCGTCCCCTGGCAGTCCTACCTCACACCTCATTGGCCTTGACTTACCTGACAATAAATAATTCCCCTCTGGCGTTACGCCTATTCAGGGTTTAGTGTTCAAAGCTCCCACTATTCTGAGTATTCCTGTTGTCTTCAATCAGTGATGGGTTTCAGCTGTCAGCGTCCTCATAAATCTGGCCACCGGGTGTTTTTTTTGGGGGGGGCAACTAAAAGGAATATTTCTACAACTTTTTCTTAAATATTTTGGTAAGTAGAACTGTAGTGGACCACAGTCCCCAGGTCAGCTCTTTAATCTTTGTTGCTCTATCTGTAAGAAGAACCGGTTCCTAAGATAGTGGCATCAGCCTTAGCTTTTTCATTAGAAATCAGCTCTCTTGGGGCGCCTGGGTGGCTC
>NW_021863246.1:0-904 GCF_006229205.1 Suricata suricatta | reverse complement strand
TTTTTTTTTTTCAAAAGATTCTCTCAGATCCTGGAGAGAAAATGAAGTGTTTCCTTCAGAAAACTTAATGGATTTCAAGGCTTTGTGACGCTGGGTATTGGGTTGACTCAATTACAGAGATTTGGGTTTTGAACTCCTCCATCACATCCTAATATAGAACATAGCCTAAGAAAATCACCTCATTTTAAAGTGGAGAGTCCAATTAAATAAATCTGTAGCATGTCATGGAGTCTGTCTCTCTGTAAATTTGAAAGGCACTTTGAAAGGTAATGCGGGTCAGTCTCCTCAGTTTTCAAAACAGGATGTCAAGTCAGCCTCCTGTGTATCTGGAATTTAAATCACAGGGATCCTTCCATAATCAACAGGGATGGAAGAGCTGTTCTCCAGGCACTTGTCAGACGACCCCCGTAAACAGACTGTGGTGCAGCTCTTGCCCAAGGCTCACTTGAGGGAGCTGATACAGGACAGGCACCGTCTAAGGACATGTTAAATCTTTATTCCTCGAGTTTCTCCAGACTCTTTCCCTGTGGTAAGCCAAATGTCAGGTTTTAGAAGGAAAAAGATCTGGATCACATTATCTTAATTCCCTATAGGAAGCATTTTTAGTGAGCTAAGATTTCATGTTATTCTCCATCTTGCTCAGAGTCATAGTTTAAGGAGCTCCAGGATGAAAAAGAATTATTTTCCATCTTACAAAGTTTGAGTTGTAAGACTCACGAAAACTTCGATTAAAGTTTTAATGATCCCTCGTTTGTAAAATTCAAGGACAGTAAAATACTTGTTTATCTAGATCAGACTCTATAATGGTGTGTGTGAGGGCACACTGGGGAACCTGACGGAGCTGGTTCCGGTTTCATCTCTTCTACTTACTGGCTGTGTGATGTTAAGCAGATCACTTCATAGA
>NW_021863245.1:0-904 GCF_006229205.1 Suricata suricatta | reverse complement strand
TTTTTTTTTCCTATTCTTTCCTGCTTTGTTGAAAATTAGTTGACCATATAATAGTTGTGGGTCCATTTCTGGGTTTTCTATTCTGTTCCATGGATCTATGTGTCTGTTTTCGTGCCGGTACCATAATGTCTTAATGACTATAGTAATATAGCTGCAGAATCTTTCTTAGTTAAATGAAGAAGTATATACTGGCATGGTATTCAAAGCTTGGACAGAATGACCCTCGATGGGAGTATGAGGTGGAGATGAGAACCTCCCTTTACTTTGTAAATAAAACTAATTAGTCCATCTTCGAAATAAGAGCTGTCACATTTTAGTTTCATTCACAATAACTATTTTTATTCACAGTAGATCCTCCTTACTCTCTCAGGTAATGCAATGGAAGGTGGCCAGTGTCTGAGTATCACAAACTTGGCTTCAGTGCCCCCTCAACAAATTCCTGAGCACCTGAGCTCTGGGTTTAGCACAGCTCCTGACCAGCAGCAGGTGCTCAGTAAATGACAGTAGTAATTCTTATTGAAAGATGTTTAATAGCAGAGAGCTTTAATAAAAAAAGATTTTAAGTACCAGGAAGCTTTCCAACCCAAGGCAGAGATTTTCCATAGCATATCATTCCATCTGTCAAAGGGATAAACTTTTGGGTTTTTGTCCAAGGTGTCCTCACCTCTCAGAAACATCAGCCCCCAAGTGACTGAGCTCTCCAACTACATGAGTCACTGCATGCTTCACCTATGACTAGTGAGGAACACACAGATACGTAACGGGCTATATGCAGGTCTGAGCAGAGAAGAGGCCAGGAAGCTCCATGAAGCCCCCTTCTTTTTTTTTTTCCTTAGAGAATTTTATTTTTTTAATAATAGTTTATTGTCAAATTAGTTTCCATATAACACCCAGTGCTTTTCCC
>NW_021863244.1:0-904 GCF_006229205.1 Suricata suricatta | reverse complement strand
TGTTATGTCAAACAAATAGGGCTCATGGCACACGTTCATTAAGCAAAGGGGTTTGGTCCCCCATGTACTCCTCTTTAGTCTGTAGGGGCCAGCCCTGCCCTACCTGGGTGAGCACCCCCCTGGACCCAGACTTCTCAGTTGCTCTTAAAGGGAGTATAGAGACAACTTTATTTAGGTTATTCAGCTGTTCCGACCCTTATAATCACAAAGCCTCCAGCTCATGGAAAGTGGCTCTCTCCTCCCCTCAATGGGCCTGCTGCAGGGAGAAAGCTCAGAGCCTTTACTTGGAGAAAGCAGAGTTTGATGGTTACCAGCCTCCCCCTTGTCCCCTGGGACTCTGAGACCTCCATGGTGCAGAGGGGACAGAGAGAAGAGGGAAAGGGGGTTCTTGCTCACGGGTGCTGTACTGTGTTGTCATTGCTGTCCCTTTTGTTTGGACTTGGCAGATATCCAAATCTGACTCTCCCATGCTCTCCAACTCGGTTGTTCAGTAGCCCTCACCATCAGGGATTGCTCAGCTGTGGCTCCTGGCACGTTGGCGGATGTGTCCCTAGTTCACTTTTGTCTGCAGCTTCCACAGCCACTTGGGACCCCATGTGGCTTCCTCCAGGGATACCTCTTCTTGTCTCAGCTGGGCCTCAGGGATAGGACTTGAGCCACACTGCTTGCTGATTCGCGCATGCCCATTGACTGTCACTGGGCTGCAGGGACACTCGTGGAACACCTTCACTCCCCCAATCGCAGCCCATGCTCTGCGTCAGGGAGCTTGTCCTTCACGTGCTTCCAGCGTTAGCTCAGCAGTTAGTGCCCCATCTAGGTATGAAGCTGTGTTTCAGAAGGCCTCTTTTTCTAACAGCTTTACTGGGATGCCACCACATCCCACTTGATTCCCCTGTTGGGGTGT
>NW_021863243.1:0-904 GCF_006229205.1 Suricata suricatta | reverse complement strand
TCTCCTTACAAACACTGACACTCTGCTAATAGTGGGCACATTGAGAACCCAGATATTGGTTTAATAACTCTTTACCACTAAAGGGAACAGGGCTTCCTGAAAAAATGGCTAATTCCAGAGTAAGATAAAGGGAAAAAAAAGTACAAGAGGAGCCTGTAACATCTTTTACAAGAGAAAATAAGAAAATACTAAAAAAAAAATTGTGGGGATGTAATAATAGGATACAGAAGTCATCTTGAAGAGACTCTTACTGGCCAAATGAAAATTAAAAATGAAAGTAACAGATTATAATTTATTTAATAAAATAGATTCATGACTCCATGATGACATAAATAAATGACCAGTAAAATAAATAGAGATATGTAAACTCTTCTTTAGCAGAATGACAACTCATAAATGTAGAAGAAATGATGGAAATAGGAACTTGTCATTTGGTGACCATTATAATGGTGATTGAGTTAGGCAGGAGGCATCAGTTGAGGCTAAACTTGGTGGATAAAGTCATGATGAAGATCAAAATGTTGGGATAGCAACAGACTATCTCCTACAAAACTCTAATAAATTACAAAGGGAAAATTATGACTTTATGGTGGAGAAACTTGGCAGAAACCAAGAATGATCAGATGACCAAAGTTAAAGTAATGCCAATGGTGAGATGGATCGATGCCAGTCACCCTCTGATGTACAGAGAAGAGCACAGCATAGTTATTGATAATGAGATATATGCAGGTTTAAAAGACATAATTTTAAACCAGTAAATTACTGAAGTCTACAAATTATATACATGTGCACAGTGAGACCCACAAGCAAGGAAATGTTACGAAATTCTTAGAGACTTAAAATGGAAAAACTAGATACAGGGAGCCAAGATGGTGGAGAGGAAGGGAGCTCTGTAAACTCCCTC
>NW_021863242.1:0-904 GCF_006229205.1 Suricata suricatta | reverse complement strand
GGTTATATTTGGACAGTCTCTACAAGTGTTACTTGTAGAATTTTCTCTCCAAATAGCTGAGTCCTCCATCTATTTTTAGTTGCTTTCTTAATTTAAATTCAGGACCAAAGCCAGCAGCCAATGTCCTGCAGTATACAGTTTAAGAATGACTTCTGATTATTTGTTGGTTTCTGTAAGGGGGGGAAAAACACCCAAAACCTTGTGAGACATCCCTTATCTAGATTAATTGAAACCAGATGAGAAGCAGATGATCCTCATTCCCTGAATCCTTCCCTTGGGAGAGGGGCTGGCAGGTGACTGGTAGAAAATACCTTTCTGAGTAGGAGATGCTGAAGAAGGCAGACCATAGCTGTGGAAGCATCTGAACATCTGGAGACGTGGGGAGGCTAAGGCTGACCCTGGGCATTGGGGAGTTGAGTAGAGGAGCAAAAGCCTTGAACCAGAAGACACCCAGGTGAGGGAAGGTGGGCAAATCTCTTCTTTCAGACTTTTTGTTCATTTCTGAGGAGGATTAATAATCTCACTTTTCCAGAGTTGGTCAGGAGTGCCGAGAGGGCAGGTGTGGTGGCTCGAGAGAGCACACCCAATCACTGTCATTGATTGGCGACCACACATCCGGGTCCTTGTGTCAGCCTGCTCTCTGCAGACATGGGGGGACCTATTTTCTGAGCACATTGGTGTTTCCCCCCAAAAACTCCTGAGGCATGGCCTGTATGTTCTGTGGTTGATTTCTTTCTTTTCTTGTGTGTAAAAATGTAAACATACATTTGGGCACCCTCACCACGTGACCACTGCCGCACTGTTTACCTCATTTGCTGAACACAAGCTGTGAGCTTCGGTGCTCATCTGGTCTCCTTGGCTGGGAGGATGACTTTCATGCCACTTAGAAATGGTTGACATTTAA
>NW_021863241.1:0-904 GCF_006229205.1 Suricata suricatta | reverse complement strand
CCTTAAGAAATGACAGGCAAGGGCTCCTGGGTGGCTCAGTCAGTTAAACATCTGACTTTGGCTCAGGTTCACGAGTTTGAGCCCCATATCAAGTCTGTGCTGACAACTCAGAGCCTGGAGCCTGCTTCAGATTTTGTGTCTCCCTCTCTCTCTGTTTCTCCCCTACTCATACTCTGTCTCTCTGTCTCTCTCTCTCTTTCTCTCTCTGCTTCAAAAATACATAAAGATTAAAAATTTAAAAAAAAGAAATGTCAGGCAGACGAATAGTTTGATAGACTAAGATTTGACTAAAAAATAGAAAAAAGAAATCATTGGATATCTTGATTTGGAGTTTTCAGGTATGTCTTATTATAATTCTTATTACACACTAATGAAAGCGAAACACATACATAGATAAACAGAAAATTGGAAATTATAGGGGCACCTGGGTGACTCGTTGTGTTGTGTCTGACTCTTGGTTTCAGTTTGGGTCATGATCTCACAGTTCACGAGTTCCAGCCTCACATAAGTCTCCATGCTGACAGTGAGGAGCCTGCTTGAAATCGTCTCTCTCTGCCTTTCCTCCTCTCTCACTCAAAACTAAATAATAAACTTAAAAAAAAAGAAATCTGGAAGTTATAGAAATGTAAGTTGTATGTAAATTTTGGAATGTAGCAGTGTAACAAACAACAGTATGAACCAAATAGATGTGTTTTGTGTTTTTTAAACAGGGATGATTTTGACCCGTGATGGATACTTGGCAATGTTTGGAGACATTTGGGGGTAAACCAAAAGGGAGGTGCTCCTGGCATCTTGTGAGTATAGACTACAGATGCTATTAAACATCCTTCAATACACAGGGTAGCCACCTAAACAATGAATTAGTCAGCCCCAAATGTCAATATGCCTTAACAACAGATTAAGC
>NW_021863240.1:0-904 GCF_006229205.1 Suricata suricatta | reverse complement strand
TAAATTTTGAGGTCGTTTGTGACACAGCAGTAGATAAATAGAACCAATAGAGAAGAACTTTCTAAGCACAAAAGCTTGCTAGGAATCAAAATAAAAGAATAACAGACTTGATGGGGCACAGGGTGACTCATTGGTTAAGCATCTGACTCTTGATTTCAGCTCAGTTCATGATCTCAGGGTCATGGGATCAAGCCCCACATCAGGCTCCATGCAGAGTAGGGAGCCTGCTTAAGATTCTTTCTCGTGCGGAAAACATACTTGCTTATGATCTATTAAGTATGGTGTCCCCTGTAGGTTTTTCATAGACGCCCTTTATCGGGGTGAAGTAGTTCCTTTCTATTCCTAGTTTGTTGAAGACTTTTTAAAGTCATAAACAGGTATGGGATTTTGTTTTATTTATTTATTTTTTAACCACCTTTTTATTTATTTTTTAAAAAATAGTTTATTGTCAAATTGGTTTCCATATAACACCCAGTGCTCTTCCCCAAAAGTGCCCTCCTCCATTACCACCACCTCTTTTCCCCCTCCCCCTCCCTGGGTATGGGATTTTAAAAAGTAGTTTTCTGTATCTATTGAGAAGATTATGTGATTTCAGTACTTTCCATTTTCTAGTATTTTATTATAGATTTCTGTGACTATATTCCCGGGTAATACTGATCTGTAATTTTACTTACTTGTGGTATCTATGCATGGCTTTGGTATCACAGTATAATTTATGCATAGAATTAAGTGAAAAGCATTCTACTAGTTTTTTGGAAATGTTTAGGAGTACTGGGTATTGATTCCTCATTAAATGTATATTATAGTTGATCTAAGACATCTGGGCCTGGGCTTTACATTATAGAAATAATGTTATTTAACACATAAATAATTAAATTTATTTCTTTGTTACAAAAATAAAAAA
>NW_021863239.1:0-904 GCF_006229205.1 Suricata suricatta | reverse complement strand
GATATTTGTGTCTCGCACTGGTGGCACACATTATGTTTCTGCTGGCTGGCACTGGGCGAGAGGTCGTATGTCCACGTCACATCTGTACCTCACAGCACCATGGAAGGCAGGCTGCCCCTGCCCCCTTCCAGATGGCAGGGATGAAATTTCAGGAAGTGCAGGACCTTGGCGGAAGTCCCAAAGTCCATGCTATTACTACGCCATGTGGCATTGCCTTAAGCAGCAGTGGTTTTGTGTGCGGGAGCTGTTCACATCCCAGCGTCAGGGTTCAAGCCCCTGTGTAGGGGGCACAGTTGGGGTGGCTGACCTTGGAGACACTGCCCGGCCCTAAGACTATGCTTTGGGGAGCAGTGGAGTGGGTTAAGGACCCTTCTCCCCCTTCTACCATCCCTCAGAGGGCTCCTGACTCCAGGGCTACGACTCGGCCCCCCCTTTCCACCCACGGGACTACACCCACCCTCTCCTCACCATCAGTCCCCCACATAATTTATGGGAGCCATCAAAGTTAATTAATGCTGTAGTTACAGAGCCATCCCAATGTAATTACTGTGTAATTGGATTATAACTTAGGTAATGTCCCACAGAGCGCCTCCCGCTTATGCCAGAAAGCCAGGGCTTTTTACCCAGTGATGGATGGGGGATGCCCGATGGGGAGACCTGGAGACTGTGAGGTTAGGCTGTGTCACCGTGAGGAGGGCATGGCTCTTGGGACCCAGGGCCCTGGCTAAGCCCTGGAGGGGAGAGAAGCATTCTGCTCTCTGAGCCTCCAGCCTTCCATTCGCATGACTGACCGGGCCACCCACAGCCCTGGCAGCACCTGCACACTTCTGTCTTGGCTCACGGAAATCTCCAGCAGGAAACCCACTGGCCACGCTGAGAACGCACTTGTTCCGTGTGAACTGCC
>NW_021863238.1:0-1799 GCF_006229205.1 Suricata suricatta | reverse complement strand
GGGGGCCGCGGCCGCGACCCGGGACACGGCCGCCTGGAAGAGGGACCGAGCGCATCATGCTCGGCCGTTCTCACCTGCGCTCATCTGAAATTCATTCTAAAACACAAGCTTGAACAAGAGACGTTTCCTGGCGCACTTCGCGTCGAGTACCGGGCATTTCTCCTCCTAGAGGTGGGGACGGTGGGGCAGTCTCAGGGCCTACCGGCCACATTGACCGGCGACGGGGAGGCCGCACCGGCACTGATGAGGTCGCTGCAGTAGCAGGGGGCCCGTGGGCACAGGCACGTGGTCTGTGGTGGTGGCACCCGTGACCACTGCCCTGGCAGCCCCGGGGCTCCGTGCGAAAAGCCGCCTCTCCCACCTCCGGTGGTCCTGCCAAGGCGCGGGCACCAGCCTCACCAGCGGCGACCCAGGTCCGCCAGCCCAGGACCCAAGCATGGTGACCTCGCACCCTAGGCCCCGTCTCGGGGTTCCCGGGCCCCTCCCACAGGAGCTGACCATCCCCTCGTCTGCCTCAGTGGAGCTGTCACGTCTGGGAGCCACATTCTGCTTCCACACTCACCCCTCCACCCCCCTGCACCCCAAACACCACGTCATGGCTCCTGCAGCAGCAGTCTCCTCCAGGGCATGCCTGTGCGGGTGTGCACATGTGCTGAGTGTGCACGAGTGTGCGTGTGAGCGTGCACACACACGTAGGACTCCTAGCCAGGGCGGGTCACGGAAGTACCAGGCTGACGGGCTGAGCAGAAGGAGATGCAGCAGCTGTGGGACGGAAGGCTGGGTTCTGCGGGCATCACCCTGCCTTGGGTCGCGAGGGCGCCCGTGGACCCGGTCCTCTGGGCCCGAGGAGGTGCCCGCCTTGCCCCTCTCGACACGGCCCCGCCCAGACTCCAGCTGCGCTGCCTCCATTTCCCCGGGGGCCCATTTGCTGCTGTGCAGGAGGGCGCCGTCTGCCATGTCAGCGGCCTCAGTGTGCGCTGGGCTTGGCGCATGTCTGAGGGGCCCAGAAGGGATGGAGGGGCACAGCCTGGGCCCCGACCCCACTGTGCACGGGGTCCGCTGCTCCCCTGGGCCTCTCTGCCCCAGCTCATCTTACGGATTGTTTCTGAAAGGCATTTTATGGACTTCATTTTGGGAATTATAAAACAATAACCTAGCACAGAAAAGCTAAATCCTCAGGGTAGAAGAAAGTGGCATGTTTTAAGATGTGGAAACACAGACCCATCCACGCACAAGCAGGTCAGTGAGATGGGGGGCCCTTCTGGGCCAGCCTCCCTCCCTCTGAGTGAGGGCAGGCACACGAAACGTGTGCCCGGAGTATCAGCACCCACACAGCAGGGGCGGAAGACCCACAGGCAGCGGGACCAGAGGGAGAGGGAGGTCAGGCAGGGTGCGGGCGAGCAGGGCTGTGGTGGCATCTGTGTCCCGGGCCCTGCCGCTCTCTGGGCAGGCCTTGGCTCACTGCCCACGGAGCGCTGGGTCCAGAGGCCCCATCAAAGCCCAAGCCCCGGACGAAAGCCTGTCGTAGGAGGGGAATCATAGCTGCTTTTCCCTGCACAGATGCCCAAGCTCGAGCAGAGCCGGCCGCACGGCGGTCAGAGCCCCACTCGCAGCCCGACGAGGTCACCGCAGGCACGGGGCCAGGGTGCAGCCCGCAGGCAGCCGCAGGCTGGTGGAGCCAGCCCAGGAATGCGGCGTCTGCACAGGAGAATGTGGTTGGGCTCCAAGTAGAGGCGAGGTACCAAAACCCAAAGGCCCTCGCGTCCTGATGGCTGTAGACCTCCTGAAGCGCAGGGCAC
>NW_021863237.1:0-904 GCF_006229205.1 Suricata suricatta | reverse complement strand
TCTTATCACTAAGCTTCTTAATTTCAAGAACTCATTCCAGCTAAGGTATCCAGCTGGGCTACATTGGATGATAAGGCTCACACTAATTCACCTGCAGCCTCTTGATAAACAATCTTTAATGATGGATGAAGGAAATTTAGTTTTCACCTGACAGAGAAGCACATCTTCAGGCTGTTAATAAGTGCTATACAAACTAAGGCGCAGTTAGATAGAATAGTGGAAATAACATTTGGTAATTTGTGCAAGAGCCAACGTTTTCCTGGAGGCCTAGAGAAAAAAAAATCTTAATTCAATCATTATGTCTGACTTAATATCTCATTAATTTGCACCAAGCAGGCAAAAAATTTGTGAAAATAAAATTGGTATGAAACTAAGAAAACATCATGTGGTATTCTAATACTATACAATAACTCAAACTAGACTACTAAATATTATCAAGTATGTGTCTCCTAGAGATCCTGCTTTAATCAAATGAAACCTTTGCAGCTAGCATATGAAATACGAAAGACAAGATTAGTTGGATAAATGACCTATCTACTGACCACTTTTACCCTTTTATTTTGCTTGCTAAAAGCCTTTGTTAAGGAGAATACAAAGGTAAACCTCATCTAAAACAGGACTCAATTATTTTTTTTGAATCTGAAGTGGTTATTTTTCACTTTTGGGGAGTCTATGTAAAATTTTGATGTCATTTGTTAACAACCCGACACTCCTGAATAGAGTTTGAGATGGTTGGCAGAAAAGAAAGAATGGAAGGAAGGAAGGAAGGAAAGCAGGCAGGCAGGCAAGAAAGGAGGAGGAAGGAAGGAAGGAAGGAAGGAAGGAAGGAAGGAAGGAAGGAAGGAAGGAAGGAAGAAACCATGACCGCAAAGAGTTTTTGCTAGCATTGTAGTTTAAGTACAGA
>NW_021863236.1:0-904 GCF_006229205.1 Suricata suricatta | reverse complement strand
GGCAGTTCACACGGAACAAGTGCGTTCTCAGCGTGGCCAGTGGGTTTCCTGCTGGAGATTTCCGTGAGCCAAGACAGAAGTGTGCAGGTGCTGCCAGGGCTGTGGGTGGCCCGGTCAGTCATGCGAATGAAAGGCTGGAGGCTCAGAGAGCAGAATGCTTCTCTCCCCTCCAGGGCTTAGCCAGGGCCCTGGGTCCCAAGAGCCATGCCCTCCTCACGGTGACACAGCCTAACCTCACAGTCTCCAGGTCTCCCCATCGGGCATCCCCCATCCATCACTGGGTAAAAAGCCCTGGCTTTCTGGCATAAGCGGGAGGCGCTCTGTGGGACATTACCTAAGTTATAATCCAATTACACAGTAATTACATTGGGATGGCTCTGTAACTACAGCATTAATTAACTTTGATGGCTCCCATAAATTATGTGGGGGACTGATGGTGAGGAGAGGGTGGGTGTAGTCCAGTGGGTGGAAAGGGGGGGCCGAGTCGTAGCCCTGGAGTCAGGAGCCCTCTGAGGGATGGTAGAAGGGGGAGAAGGGTCCTTAACCCACTCCACTGCTCCCCAAAGCATAGTCTTAGGGCCGGGCAGTGTCTCCAAGGTCAGCCACCCCAACTGTGCCCCCTACACAGGGGCTTGAACCCTGACGCTGGGATGTGAACAGCTCCCGCACACAAAACCACTGCTGCTTAAGGCAATGCCACATGGCGTAGTAATAGCATGGACTTTGGGACTTCTGCCAAGGTCCTGCACTTCCTGAAATTTCATCCCTGCCATCTGGAAGGGGGCAGGGGCAGCCTGCCTTCCATGGTGCTGTGAGGTACAGATGTGACGTGGACATACGACCTCTCGCCCAGTGCCAGCCAGCAGAAACATAATGTGTGCCACCAGTGCGAGACACAAATATC
>NW_021863235.1:0-904 GCF_006229205.1 Suricata suricatta | reverse complement strand
GGCTAAGCCTACACCTTTTATTATCTGCATTACTGTGGTCAGGGAAGAGGGAAACGATTAGTAAAATCTATAAAATTCTAAGCAGTTTTCTGGTATTCAGTCACTAGAATTCTTCACGTCAGGAACAATGAAATACTGGTAGTGAATATTTTGAATCTGTGACTTATCTCACACTTGGATTGTGATAACCAATTGTTTATTTGATTTTATTCACTTCTCCATCCTATCTGAGCCTCAGGTTCAGGTGGAGGTATATTGGACCAAAACTTAATGGACTTCCCATTGCGACCTCTACCCAAGATCAGCATAAAATTTTAACAGAAAGTCCATTTGCATGTGGCCAAGCAGTTGCAGGCCAGAAGCAAGGCAGCAAATCATGAATTAGAAAACGAAGTGGTGAGGGGCACTTGGGTGTCTCAGTCAGTTGAGCATCCAACTCTTGATTTTGATTCAGGTCATGATCTCATGGTTTGTGAGTTCGAGCTCCAAGTCAGGCTCTGCACTGACAGCATGGAGCCTGCTTGGAATTCTCTCTCTCCCTCTTTCTCTGCCCCTCCCCTGCTCATTCTCTCTCTTTCTCTCTCTCACTCTCTCTCAAATAAATAAACATTAAAAAAAAAGAAGAGGATGAAGTGATGGTTTAGATAATGTGTCCCACTGAACTACACTGGAGACCAAAGCAGACTGGTGGCATAGAAAGTAGACATGAGCTAAAAAGTTCTCAAAATACAGGGAAAGTTATGAATGGGATTTATCAGCACTAGTCTTTCACTTGCACTTTCATTCACAAATAATATCTTATACTCTCCTTCAAAATAAAAATAAACAATGATTATATGTGCCACCCTTCTTGTTTATCTCATGGCTATCTCCACTTCTTTGATGTTTATTTCTATCAAGATTT
>NW_021863234.1:0-904 GCF_006229205.1 Suricata suricatta | reverse complement strand
AATTAAACACATGCACACCCACACCTGTATACACTAGCACACACAGGCGCACACTCAAGCACACACCTAACACACTCACATGCACAAATACAAGCTTATGCACACTCACATCCACACACGCACACATGCAATTACACATCCACACTTGTACACATGGACACTCACACCAACATGGGCATGCACGCTCATGCATCCATGCACACTCACGCACACTCACTCACACCCCACAGACCCCACATGGCAGGGCCCAGAGCTCTGTGCACAGGCCTGGAGGCGAAGGAGGGCCTGGCGGTGGGGGATGCTGCTGATGAGTCAGGAGGTCGGGAGAGCCAGGCGGTCAGGGTGTGTGATGCCAGGGGCAGGGGTGGGGCCTGATGATGCACGGAGGCAGGGCTGTGTCCAGGCTGCTGCCCTTCCCCAGCACCAGCCTCTCTCCCTGGCCTAGACCCTCCTCTCTTGCAGCCCCCACATCCCACCACTGCCCACCCCGCTGCCCCCACCTCACCAGGCGGCTGCAATCGGTAATGTGCACCTGTCTTGGACACACAAATCCAGGGACAGTGACACCTGACTACCAGAGCCAAGCCCTTCCCGAGTGACAGGGAGGTGGCCCTGCGGCCCGGGCTCCGCCCCGCTTCTTCAGCCTCACACGCTGGTACGGAGCTCCCCACCGTAGATGTGAGTGGGTCGCAGCCCCTTCTTGCAATCTGCCCCAGGGACATGGGGTCCTGTCTGCCGGGCACCCTGCTCTGCTCCCAGCAGTGAGGACCTCCGGAAAGTTGTACACCCTCAGGGTTTGGGGTCCTGCTTTTGCCTCTCTCCCCCTGGCCACCCCCCGCCTCCCGGCCACCAGAACGGACGTCTAGAAAGAGTGTGGGAGAGGGCAGGCAGAAAGCAGTGACCT
>NW_021863233.1:0-904 GCF_006229205.1 Suricata suricatta | reverse complement strand
CTCTCTCTCTCTCTCTCTCTCTCTCTCAAAACAAAAACAAAAGGCAAAAAAACTTTAAAACAAACAAAAATATCTTCTTTTTAGAGCTGTAAAGAGATCCAAATCATAACTCAGTCCCACTGGCCTCTGTGACTGATTTTCTATTTTGTGGGCCCTTTCCAGAGGGTTCGGAATCCCATCTTGAGTGTAGTGTTTCAGACTTTGCATTGCTTCTTGTCGTGTGGCATTCCTCAGCTTGTCCAGGCAGCTTCCCATGTCGGCCATAGGAAACCTTCCCGTCACATTTGGGGGGTGAGCACTAATCAGGATGGGCGGGCGCCTACAGGACCTGGACAGAGAGGGGCTTCTCTGGGGCTGAGCCTAACGCCCTGTTCCTCCTCCCGTCTCTCAAGGCAAGCTCACCCTCTGCGTTCCTTGATCCTAACTAGATGAAGATGGAAAAGGAAGGAAGAGCCATGCATCTGCATTTTCGAGATGCTGAAAATGAGTTTTTTCCATTTATCAAGAGGTGTAATTTTCAACGATGATGTTTAAACAAAGGCTGTTCTCTTGTCACAACAGTTGCTGTCGAGGTGAAACTTGAATCTGTGAGCCCGGCTTGCTTTAATGTACTTGCCTTGCTCTCCACTTGAAATGAACTTAAGCTCATCGACATGATAGTAAATTGCCTTTGATAGAAATCCATACATGTTAACTATCAATTCAGTGTGATGGGGGGGGGCAGTACAAACGTAAATCAGTTTTCAGGACATATTGAATCTTAGCCTGTAGTTTTTTTTTTAATTTAATTTTTTATGTTTTTAAATTTATTTTTGAGAGACAGAGAGAGACAGCATGAGCAGGGGAGGGTCAGAGAGAGAGGGAGACACAGAATCCGAAGCAGACTCCAGGCTCTGAGCTAGCC
>NW_021863232.1:0-904 GCF_006229205.1 Suricata suricatta | reverse complement strand
TAAATTTTGAGGTCGTTTGTGACACAGCAGTAGATAAATAGAACCAATAGAGAAGAACTTTCTAAGCACAAAAGCTTGCTAGGAATCAAAATAAAAGAATAACAGACTTGATGGGGCACAGGGTGACTCATTGGTTAAGCATCTGACTCTTGATTTCAGCTCAGTTCATAATCTCAGGGTCATGGGATCAAGCCCCACATCAGGCTCCATGCAGAGTAGGGAGCCTGCTTAAGATTCTTTCTCATGCGGAAAACATACTTTCTTATGATCTATTAAGTATGGTGTCCCCTGTAGGTTTTTCATAGATGCCCTTAATCGGGGTGAAGTAGTTCCTTTCTATTCCTAGTTTGTTGAAGACTTTTTAAAGTCATAAATAGGTATGGGATTTTGTTTTATTTATTTATTTTTTAACCACCTTTTTATTTATTTTTTTAAAAATAGTTTATTGTCAAATTGGTTTCCATATAACACCCAGTGCTCTTCCCCACAAGTGCCCTCCTCCATTACCACCACCTCTTTTCCCCCTCCCCCTCCCTGGGTATGGGATTTTAAAAAGTAGTTTTCTGTATCTATTGAGAAGATTATGTGATTTCAGTACTTTCCATTTTCTAGTATTTTATTATAGATTTCTGTGACTATATTCCCGGGTAATACTGATCTGTAATTTTACTTACTTGTGGTATCTATGCATGGCTTTGGTATCACAGTATAATTTATGCATAGAATTAAGTGAAAAGCATTCTACTATTTTTTTGGAAATGTTTAGGAGTACTGGGTATTGATTCCTCATTAAATGTATATTATAGTTGATCTAAGACATCTGGGCCTGGGCTTTACATTATAGAAATAATGTTATTTAACACATAAATAATTAAATTTATTTCTTTGTTACAAAAATAAAAAA
>NW_021863231.1:0-904 GCF_006229205.1 Suricata suricatta | reverse complement strand
CAACCTCAGTTCTAAGAAATAATTTAGAACAGAAATGTATTTAAGATTAACATATGACTGTGAAACTAAGATTTCTCTTTTACCCTCTTAATTGTAAGTAATCAGCATGTCAAAATCCAAGAAAACTTCCAAAAGAATGGCTGAGTTAAAGTTCCAATGAGCTAGAATCAAGAACTGAATTACACAAAAAAGAGCTGTTCTCACAAATGAAGAGAAAATACTTTAAAAAACCGTTAAAGGACTAGATTTGTAGTAGGTAATGCTAATGATAAAGATTATCTACACAAAGGATCAAACTCTAAGAGGATTCAGCCTCTTTCAGGAAGGAAACAGAACTACTACAAACTGAAAAGGTTTGAGTTAACTGACAGTTGTAAACAGAGTGGGTAGCACACTTTTTTTTTTTTTTAAACAATTTGCTATTTCAAGAATCCCCAGTCCTGAGTATTCTGTATATTTCAAATAGGCTAAGCATGTGTTCTATGTTAAACCGGCATGATGAATGAAGGGAAAAGGTATGGTATCACTTGAAGAAGTAAAAAGCAATGAAAGAGGAACCTTTGACTTTTTTGTTAATAAACATTATTTTTAGAGCCATTTTACTTTTTAAAAACAACAAAGTATAGAGTTTTCACACAGCCCTCAATCTCACATACATGGTATTTCCCTAGTATTCACATCTTGCATTGGAGTGGTACATTTATTATACTGATGCATCAATAGTAATACATTATTATTAACTAAAGTCCATTAATTTACATTATGTTTACCCTTTGTGTTGTACACACTATGGGTTTGGACAAATGTGTAATGACTTATACCTGCCATTACAGTGTCACACAAAATAGTGTCACTGCTGTAAAGATCCCCTCTCCTTCACTTACACATCCGTCCCTTTCTCCAT
>NW_021863230.1:0-904 GCF_006229205.1 Suricata suricatta | reverse complement strand
TGTTATGTCAAACAAATAGGGCTCATGGCACACGTTCATTAAGCAAAGGGGTTTGGTCCCCCATGTACTCCTCTTTAGTCTGTAGGGGCCAGCCCTGCCCTCCCTGGGTGAGCACCCCCCTGGACCCAGACTTCTCAGTTGCTCTTAAAGGGAGTATAGAGACAACTTCATTTAGGTTATTCAGCTGTTCCGACCCTTATAATCACAAAGCCTCCAGCTCATGGAAAGTGGCTCTCTCCTCCCCTCAATGGGCCTGCTGCAGGGAGAAAGCTCAGAGCCTTTACTTGGAGAAAGCAGAGTTTGATGGTTACCAGCCTCCCCCTTGTCCCCTGGGACTCTGAGACCTCCATGGTGCAGAGGGGACAGAGAGAAGAGGGAAAGGGGGTTCTTGCTCACGGGTGCTGTACTGTGTTGTCATTGCTGTCCCTTTTGTTCGGACTTGGCAGATATCCAAATCTGACTCTCCCATGCTCTCCAACTCGGTTGTTCAGTAGCCCTCACCATCAGGGATTGCTCAGCTGTGGCTCCTGGCACGTTGGCGGATGTGTCCCTAGTTCACTTTTGTCTGCAGCTTCCACAGCCACTTGGGACCCCATGTGGCTTCCTCCAGGGATACCTCTTCTTGTCTCAGCTGGGCCTCAGGGATAGGACTTGAGCCACACTGCTTGCTGATTCGCGCATGCCCATTGACTGTCACTGGGCTGCAGGGACACTCGTGGAACACCTTCACTCCCCCAATCGCAGCCCATGCTCTGCGTCAGGGAGCTTGTCCTTCACGTGCTTCCAGCGTTAGCTCAGTAGTTAGTGCCCCATCTAGGTATGAAGCTGTGTTTCAGAAGGCCTCTTTTTCTAACAGCTTTACTGGGATGCCACCACATCCCACTTGATTCCCCTGTTGGGGTGT
>NW_021863229.1:0-904 GCF_006229205.1 Suricata suricatta | reverse complement strand
TTTCCATCCTACATTCCTAACTTATGTGACTTTTCCCAGCATAGAGATAATAGCCAATTGGGACCCACTGGACCAGACAGAATCAACATCTTTTGTTGTTTTGTTTTGTTTTTGAAAAAGAGAGAGACAGAGTGTGAGCAGGCAAGGGGCAGAGAGAGAGGGAGACAAAAAATCCAAAGCAGGCTCGAACCCACAAACCGTGAGATGATGACCTGAGCCTAAGTCAGATGCTCAACAGAGCCACCCAGGTCCCCCAGAATCATCTTCTTTTGAAGGCTACATATATGATTTTGAACTCCTGCTAATAAATGAATAAGGCCACCAACTCCATATTCTAATATTTCTTGAACTAAATTGTTATAGAATAATAATGAAATTTGAGTAAAAAGCAAAATAAAAATAAACGTAAGATTATCATTTATTAGATGATATGTCGCTAAATCAAGAGGCTCAATAAATTCTGATTTCCAGAAAAGACACATCCATGCAAGGAAGCAGGCATTTATTAGAAATTTTCTTTATGTTCTGCTGTGTCCTAGATGCTAATATAGAGAATCAATAAAAAACAATATTTTTATGTTTCTGTAGAAGCCACTTGGAGGAATATGAGATAGACAACTTAAGTAGCTTAGTATCAGTCACCAGAAAGCATATTTTTATTAAAATGATAAATCAGAAGATCATATTCCATAGCTCAGATGGTGAGAAAGTCAGTGAGTGCCAAAAAGGATATCAAAGGTCCTGTGGAAGCTTTGGTGGATTCTAAGGATAAGCAGGAAGTGTAAAGATGAGGGGAGGTGCAAGAGCACTGTGAACTCCCTTCTTTTACTTATCAAGTATTTAGAGAGTCAGGCTCAAACAGTTGTTCTTGAGAGCCATGTATGAAGTGGAAAAGTATCAGAAA
>NW_021863228.1:0-904 GCF_006229205.1 Suricata suricatta | reverse complement strand
CTGGCTTTCTACAAAGCTTAAGAAAACATGGGTTAAGCAAGCCTCACATCAAAGAGCTCTTCCTCCTTCTAAAATACTCAAGGCCAAGTCTGCCTAGCTCTTAAACTCAGCACTTTTCTTGACTTCCTTCCCAGCACTGACTGTAAACCCTTTCCCCTCCGTCATGGATGGGAGGTTACAGTTTCACGTTTCAGAGATCTCCTGGGGCCCCAAGGACTGCCTGGGAGCCGAGAGAGTAGCCAGTGCTCCTCCTCCTGCACACGGTGCCGCCTCTTGTCAGCACAACGGCAGCATGGCTGCCTGGCCATGGAAATAATCATGGCCGCCTTAGTGCATGCTTTCTCTGGTCTTTATCATATTTTCTGGCTCAGGGGTGGGAGAATTCATTTTAAAAAGAAAGAAGAAAGAAAACAAAAGGCAAGCTCTCTTTATTAGAGAGAAACCTCTTACAAGATGCCATCTAGTTGCCTGACAGTCTTCCTAAACACAGTTTCATCAACTTGGCCAACAGCCTGAACAATGCTCGGGAGCAGATATGCTTTATGCTGGAACATACATGTCACAGCCACACAAGGACAAAGTCAGGCAAAGAGGATCATAACTGGACTGAGGTGCCCCCAAGCTCTTGCTACAAAGGGAGATGAACCACAGTAGGAGAATGCCTGTTACCTGTCCAGCACCACAGTCCCCAGGCGACTTCTGCTCTGATCAGATGCCTAAAATCATCCAGGTTTCCACTATGAGGCCATTTTCCCCATGCTGTCCCAGAAAATCTACACCCGACGAAGCAAAAGCCAAGTAGGATTCATTGTGAGAGCTCACGCAGGACTGGCAGCCCTGTGCCGAGCTCAGCCTCACCCCTCTCCCGTGCCTCTCTGGCAGTGGTCCTCCAAGCCTCACAGAG
>NW_021863227.1:0-1800 GCF_006229205.1 Suricata suricatta | reverse complement strand
ATATGGCGGTCCTTAGCAGACTAATATAGTCTCTTATTCTTCTTTTTGTTTAAAGTTTATTTATTTATTTTGAGAGAGAGAGGGACAGGGACAGGGGAGGAGAGATAGAATCCCAAGCAGACTCAGCACTCTGAGCCCAGAGGCTAATGCGGGGCTCAAACCCATGAAACCATGAGATCATGACTTGAGCTGAGTCGGACACTAAACCAACTGAGCCACCCAGGAGCCCCTAATATGGCTTCTTTTTGGACATGTACTACTGCCTGGAACCCCACAGCTCCAGCTACCAATAGTTCTTTCTGGATAGATTTCTTGTCCTTTGCTCATTCTTCAATATGGGTGATTCTCAGGGTAAATAACATTTCTCATTTTATATGCTCTGCCCAGCAGATGTCACCCACTGTTATGTTTTAACTATTGACAGCAACCAATTCAATGATTTCAGCCTAGTCCTCTCCCTCTCCCCCCGGCCCCCGCCACAAGCACGATGTTGATGTGTAAAATTGCACATCTTCCCCTAATGCTCCCCACATACATCAGACTCCACAGTGCAAAACTGTGGTCCTCCCCTTCCCAACAAGCTAGCTCTGCCTCCTGGGTTGTCCCTTGTTGTGTTCAGTTCCTGTCACCGTCTTCCTGTTCCTGCCAGAGACCTGAGAGCCAGGAACAGGAGCTGCTCTACATGATCTCCTAACTAGGTGCTAAGCCCCTCCTGTCCTTCTCAAACTCACCAATGACCCTGCTCCAGACCAGGCAGAAGCCTCCTGCACCCAGACTGAAACAAGCGCTTCCCGCTTGCTCTGGGTCCCGGAGTGTCATTCTCAAATCAGTCCCAGTTGTGCTTGCCTGGGCAAGTGCCCAGACTGTCCCCCAGACTCTTCCCAGGAGAGCACCGCACAGCCTTGAGCCCTTGGATCAGGTAGACTTGGAGGTCTACGTTGGAGGGTTGGGCAGGGAGAGACTGACTGCGAAGGTGCCATTTAAGATGAGGCTGGCAGGACCAGGAGGCGCCAGTGTTGTCCTTCAGAACAGCCACAGAGTCTTTAAAAAAAAAAATTCAAAAATCGACCTCAGCTTTTACCATTTTCCTAAAGGTGTTCTTAAGAGTTGTAGCGTTTATATGAAGCTGTCTACTGCCACCTTGTGGCAGACAGTTGAAAAGAAAACCCCAGGGAAAAAGTTCTGCAAACTTCGAAAAGCCTGAGCCTCCCTCCTGTTACAAGGGATGGATTATCCCCAGCTCCATCTGAGAACACCTCTTCTCATGCGCTGGAAACTGTCCTCGCTCCCTTCACCCAAAGACGGTGTTCCAAGTATTCCCCTCTGTCTGGCATCATCAATTTTCCTCTTTCTATTGCCACTTCCCATCAGGACTCAAACCTCCTGATACTTACCATCTTAAAACAAAACAACAACACAAATACCTTAGTTTAACACTCCCCCCCATCTCTAGTTACCATTTCTCTGCTCTCCTTTATAGCAAATCGTTTCAAAGAGGTTTGTGTACTTGCTGTCCTGACTTTCTCTTTTTCTATTCTTGTCCTCTCTTGCGTCTATTCCCACTTGAGTTTTTGCCTCTAACACTCTACCCAGACTGCCGACTCAAGGCCAGAAATAACTTCCTCACTGCCAAATCCAACGGTCAAGTCTCTACCCTCATCTTGACCCAACTCTAGTTGACATCACTGCTGAGTCCCTTCTCCCGGGAGGTCACCATATTGATGCCAAACGTGCTGACACCGGATTGGCATAGCGCACTCCAGCGCAGAACTCCTGGGCTCAAGCCATCCTCCTACCTCA
>NW_021863226.1:0-904 GCF_006229205.1 Suricata suricatta | reverse complement strand
AAAGAAAGCGGGGAGAGAGCACCCCAGCAGGCTCTTTGCTGACAGCAGAGACCCAATATGGGGCTCAATCCCTCAAACCACGAGGCCATGACCTGAGCCGAAACCAAGAGTTGGATGCTGACTGAGCCACCCAGGTGCCCCCAAAAGAATACTTTTTCTTTTCTTTTTTAATGTTTATGGCCACGCAGGGGAGGAGCGGAGAGAGAGGGAGACAGGAGCCCAAGCAGGCTCTGCACCATCAGCACAGAGCCCGACACGGGGCTTTCACCCACAAACCCGTGAGATCGTGACCTGAGCTGAAATCAAGAGTCAGATGTTTAACCTTCTGAGCCACACAGGTGCCCCCCACATTAACCTTTTTAAGGTGCACAATTCACTGGCATTTAGCGCATTCACGGTGTTGTGTAAACACGACTCTAGTTCTAAAACAGGTTTCCCCCCACCCCCAAAGGAAATCCCACGCCCATTAAGCAGTCCTCCCCCTCTCCCCTCTCCCCCCAGCCCTGGCAACCCCGCACCTGCTCTCTGTCTCTACGGGCTTACCTATTCGGGACTTCTCCTGTAAATAGAATTGTTTAATATGTACCTTTTTGTGCCTCTTTCACTTACCCTGATGGTCTGGAGGCTCACGGAGCATGTACCACTGCTTCCTTCCTTTTTATAGCTGCGAACTTCCGTTCACCTGTCGATGGACATTCTGGCTGTTTGCACCCTCCGGCAATTCTGAGTAATGTTACTAATGAACGCGTGTATACGGACATTTGCTTGAGTGCCTGTTTTTAACTCTTTCAGGTCTATAGCTCGGGGTCGAATTGCCGAGTCATAAAGCAATTCGTCGCTTAACTTTTTGAAAAAACCATCAGACCGATTTCCACGGCAGCTGCGCCATTGTGTGTTCCTTCCA
>NW_021863225.1:0-904 GCF_006229205.1 Suricata suricatta | reverse complement strand
CAGTTGTCTTCTAAATTTCCCATCTTCTAAACGAGGAGGTGGGACGGTTATTAAATGTTCTGAGAAATCAAGCCGGATAACATAAAAATCATCTGGATAACAACGTCATTATATTAAGGCAAGTAATTGGAGGGCCCGTGTGTGTTGCGTCCAAATATTCTGCATGCACATCTCATCTCTCATCTGCATATCCATAAATGCCTTATGGATAATGGCTGTTATAAAAATGATGAATTACTTAGGTGGCTTCTTTTTAATAAAGTGAAGGAAAGATTGTCTTTAGACGTTATTTCCTTGAGGGACACCGCAGCAGAAAATGACATGGGCTTCTCCAACTTTGCCAGATGCTTTTTGTTGTTGGTTTTTTCCGGTTTGGTTTTGTTGTGTTTCTGAGAGAAAATGTTCACAAGCACCAACATCTCTAGATTTGCAGAAAATTAATTCTGATGTAGATGATGTGGAAACGATACCTATAAAGTTAATGAGATATTACTGAAGGCTGGATAAACAATTAGTGGCATTATCTGTGCAGATAAACCTGGACCTGTTGCCATCTAACAGAACTGCAACTAATTAAATTGAAAATTACAGCACAAGCATGTGAAAACAAAAGCGAATGGAGTGGGGTAAGAATTAACGGAGCTAATATTGCGAAGGCAACACTGTTATTAAAAATGAGAGGGAGGGTGGTGTATTAAAACCATCCATCTCCCCCCACCCCCATCCTGTGCTGGGTTTTGTGTTAATCATTGCATTTCCCAGTGGTCCCCATGATCCCAGCGTGTTTATGGCCACTCTGCGTGTCTCTGGAGATTCTAAGTCTGCAGCTCCTCTGGCTCATTCCCTGCAGAGCGGCTGTGCCCGCCCAAGTGAAGGAGACCCTTCCGGACCTCACAGACCGTCC
>NW_021863224.1:0-904 GCF_006229205.1 Suricata suricatta | reverse complement strand
TCTCTTCCAGCCTCCGTAGGCTTCATCCTTTGTTTTAAAAAGTGGCCTAGAGTCTGTCTGTGGCAGAGCTGAGTTTTGAGGGCATGGAAAAGTCTGTTGATGATTTTCTTTGGTTTTGGACTTGATGTGAGTTGTATACTGGCAGGTTATAAGGAGCACCCGAGTGGCTTTACGGTTTATGCGTGGCCGCCGTTCCCCCCAGACGCGAATTGCCCCAGTGAAGGGAACGGCACTTGAAATCAGACACCTGCGGCCTGTGCTGATTTCCTCCTTTGCCCTGAGTAAGCCGCTGTCGCTTTCCAGATGAAAGGAGGTAATGGAACTTCTGCTTTTTTCCTTCTGGGAAGAGGTCGTAGAGAACTAGGGCCGGTGAGAGAACTGCCAACATTTAAGTTGGGTGCTTTGATATTTTCCTTAGACCACAAATTCTAGTTCACACGGATGGTTGGTCTGGGGCAGAGTCCTCAGCCACTGTCTCCAGTACGTAGTAATTCAGGTAATCCTGCCGTAGAAGTTGACCAAAACGTGAATAATAAAGGCAAACCCAGCTTTCCTTTGTGGTAAGGTAGTGTAGGGTTACTCCGAAAGTTTTGATTTAAAAAATATATGTGTATAATTATTATGTATCATTTAAGCTTCTAGGCAATTTGCCACTAATGTTTTATTTTCTCCAGATTTGAGCTGTTTTGTAATTCCAGGAAGCTTTTGAAACTTAAATATTTTAAGGGTCATCGTACAGATTTTGTTTGTTTTTTGAGAGAGGAAGAGTGCATGTGCATGCGTTGGGGAGGGGCAAAGGGAGAGGGGAGAGAGAATCCCGAGCAGGCTCCGTGCCTGGCAAGGAGCCCCCACGCGGGGCTGGGTCTCATGACCCGAGCCGAAATCGGGAGTCAGACCCGTAAGC
>NW_021863223.1:0-904 GCF_006229205.1 Suricata suricatta | reverse complement strand
GTAACTTTATTCCATTTCAGTGCTATTTTATACTTGAAGCTTAGACAACGCTTTTCTATACAAAATGCATGCCCTATCCTTATATTAAGATTAATAAACACAACTCCTTCAAATAGTGTAAAATTAAGAGATATAGTTGGTAACTTATAGAAACTCTCTAACTTTTGTAGGTCTCTTCTTGCAAAGACGACCTCTTCGCATTGGACTCCAGCGGCCTCCTCTTCATTGTTCTTGTGTTCTTTGCCTTATTCATCGTTTTTTAAGGCTTATCTAATCAACTGTGTTTGGAACCGCTATAAATACATCAACAACAGAAACAGGCCAGAGATGGCTGTGTACCCTGCCTTTGAAGCACCTCCACAGTATGCTTTGCCAACCTATGAAATGGCAGTGAAGATGCCCAAGAAAGAGCCACCATCTCCTTACATACCTGCCTGAAAAAATTCTGCCTTTGTCAATAAACCCTATACCAGCTTTTTATCTTGGTTATTTTACAGAATGCTGCAGTACAGGGATCTTCAAACTTGTTTGATATGAAATACATTTTCCTTTGTTTAAGCATTTGTTTTCAAACACTAACAAGCTTTCTGGACATCTATTCAAAGTTCTTTCTTTTATCGTTATTATCTATTACATTTTAATAGTTTTTGAAGACAATCTAGGTTAAGCAAGACCAAGTGCCATGTTTGCCTTTTAACTTTGCACTTTCTTATATAATAGTTTGCATTTTGGTCATTTGCTGCCCTCGATACTTTCAGGAAGAATGACTTAAATATTCAAGGTGAGTGAGTTGGGCATAAGATCTGAAATTTTTAGCTATGAAAACAGGAAAAATCTGTATCATTTTAACTTTACTGTGGAATGACAGTTGCATGTCCCTAATTTGTGTGTGTTGCCATCTTTG
>NW_021863222.1:0-904 GCF_006229205.1 Suricata suricatta | reverse complement strand
CTATGCTCTGGGATCCTGGGTGGCTCAACGGGTTGAGTGTCTGACTTCGGCTCAGGTCATGATCTCATGGTTTGTGAGTTTGAGCTCCACATTGGGCTCTGGGCTGACAGCTCAAAGCCTGGAGCTCCTTCACATTCTGTGTTTCCCTGTCTTTACACCCCTCCCCTGCTCGCTCTCTCTCTCTCTCTCTCTCTCTCTCCAAAATAAATGTTAAAAAAAAAGAGTCCTGTGCTCAAATAACTGAGCTACTCAGGCGCCCATAAGGATGTTATTTAGAAATATAGTGAGGGATAATAATAATTCACAATAATCCTAACTAATGTCCAAACAGCACATGGGGTGGTACAAAGATGGATCTGGGGTCCACAGACCTATATTGAAATGACAGCTACACCAAGTATGAGATATATAACATTGCATCAATTCAGTAATTTCTCTAGAGTTCAGATTCATCTCCTTGAAATTGATATTATTAGATAAGATAGTGAGCATCCAACAAGCATTCATTCAATGATGGCTGTTATTTTAATAGTACATTCTAATGGCTCAACTTCTCTACCATGTTTTCTCTTATTACTCTACTTGTCTGTATAAATTTTTCTTGGTAGACCATATTCTTATAACTATCACATGATGATATCTCTTCTTTGCTGTTGAGCTACTATCTGAAAATAGATCTTTTTTTCTATCACTTTTTCACACTGTGACTATCAACACTAAATTGTGGTTAAGAATGTGAGCCCTGGAATTCTGACCTCATTACAGACTAGTTTTGCGAACTTGGGAAAATCACTTAAGATTTATACTTTGGTGTTCTTTTCTTTTTTTTTTTTTCCATAATATTTTATTGTCAAATTGTTTTCCATACAACACCCAGTGCTCTTCCCCTCAAGTGCCCTCCACC
>NW_021863221.1:0-904 GCF_006229205.1 Suricata suricatta | reverse complement strand
TCATGACCTAACTGAGCCTTCCAGGCACCTCAGCTGGGCTTAACGTTTAAGCCTCTGGTCCCCCCGGGTGTGGGTGTGCTGCTCTAAGTGGGAACGAGCTGTCCCCGCCACATGAGGCTGCTCACCCAGTACCAACCAACTTCTCCCTTTATGGGTCTTCCTGGGACCATCCTAAGACCACGTCGACTTGCCTCCCACGAGGCCCTGAAATGGGTCAGAACAGCACAGTAATTAAATTTACCTCAAAGCTCCTCCATACTCAAGGCTGAAAGTTCAGAACTTATTCTCTTTCCAACCCAAATTTATGTCTAGCTACATGGCCCGATAAACTCATCAGAGGTTCTGTAATGAGATTTAAGAGCAGCGTGAAGATACTTCAATAATAAAATGCATAAAGAGCTAATGAAAAATGCATAAAGATTCTTCAATAATAAATGCCAAAATAAGATGCCCCAAATTTGGATATAAATCCTTCCCGTTATCAAATTCCTAGGGAAAATTAGAGATTAAAATCCCACAGAGATTAAAGTCCAAAATCAAAGTTTTCGCCTCTCTGAATTAAAGTCCAAAGACAGTCCAAGCTACCCGAGTTAAGTCCAAGTGCAAGGAAGTGCAGAGAGGTCCTGCCGTTTCCTCACTTAGCTCAGGCAGAGGTGCTAACCAGACAATGTGAGGTCCTCAGAACAGCTGTCCCAGACGGAACTCTGTTCCCGGCCCCAGCGCTGCCAACGCCCAGAGGAGGGCATCATGGTGCCCGAGGAGGAGAGGGTAGCCAGAGATGGTCTTAGTCCAGCCGCTACAGGGTTCCCAGGGGTGTGTGCCGGCAGCCCAGAGCCCACGACCTCAGCCCTCCAGTGCACAGGGTTCCGCTGTGATGCTCTTCCCAAAATGCCCCTACTTCTCC
>NW_021863220.1:0-904 GCF_006229205.1 Suricata suricatta | reverse complement strand
CATACATAAAACATTTCAGTACATTTGACCCTTGAACAACAAGGGTTTGAAGGGCACGGGTCCACTTATATGCAGATGTTTTGCATTAAATACAGTATAGTATTGTAAATGTGTTTTCTTTTATGATTTTCTTAACATTTTCTTTTCTCTAGTTTACTTCATTGTAGAAGTATGGTATATAATATAAGTAACATACAAAATATGTGTTAATTGACTATATCATCAGTAAGGCTTTTAGTAGACAATAGGCTATTAATGTAAAGTTTGGAGAGTCAAAAGTTTGGAGTTTTGATTGTGTAGGAGGTCAGTGCCCCTAAGCCCTGCATTGTTTAAGGATCAACTATAAATGTGTATATAGTCCAAAACTATATTTAGAAATGTAATGCCATTAATTGTTAACATCTTTATTTTATGAGTGAGGAAATTAACAGAGAAGTAATTTTAAACTTAACTGACAGGGCCAGCATTCAAATCCAGATGTTTCAATAGCAGATCCCACAGTCTTAATCAATACTCTTTGGCCTCAATTTAATTGGGAAATTATTGGAAGAGACTAATGTGGTTTTCTATGATCATCACACAGGTTTCATATAATCATTTCTATACACATCACATGTGTAAAATACACAGGGTGAATAAACAAACAATACACCAACATTCTTTAAAAATCGACAAATAAAGGGAATATATTTTAATATTATTCATATTTCAATGTATATTTAATTTATATTACTGTACTGGTTAGATATATTTTTTAAGTTTATTTATTTTTGAGAGAGAGAATGAGTGTGGGAGGTGTAGAGAGAGAAACACACACACAGAAGCCAAAGCAGGCTCCAGGGTCTGAGCTGTCAGCACAGAGTCCAATGTGGGGCTCGAACTCATGAACCACAAGATGATCACC
>NW_021863219.1:0-904 GCF_006229205.1 Suricata suricatta | reverse complement strand
GTCCCCAGCTGCCCAAGTCATGTCCATCGAATGGCAGTGTGGTCTCTGAAAGCCAGGAGAAAAGAATGGTATTTGAGCAAAAAGACTTAGGCAAGGAGAGTGCGCTGTGCGGGGCCCCCTGGTGTGCCACAGGCGGGCTGTCCTGTTGCAAGGAAGACCTATATGATACGTCGTCCAGAACAGTTAAGGCGGCCTCGACTACCAGATCGCCAGGCCTGGCGACCTGCGGCACTGCTGTAGTTGAAAGTGTGTTCTCATCGTGGGAAGTAGTCGCTGGATGTGAAGCAGACTCTACGGAACAAACATTTCCCATTGTGGAGAATTGCCTGCCCGTTTCTATAACCAGGGGGCTGAGAGCTGGACTCCCATGCCCGGCAGCTTGGCCCTACGCCTCTCAGCTGGGTGGCCCTAGACAGGCCACGCCACGTCTCAGAACTGGTCCCCTTTGTAACATGGAGCAAATCAGAAAAGATAATGTGATCGTTCAATAATATTATATCATGCTGTATAGAGAATATACAGTATTATAGTAATATACGTAAGGAAGATAATACAATAATGGGGTGTGGCCCCCAAAAGCTCAATAAATGTTAACTGTGGATATTCCGGCGGCAGGCTTGAGGGGCGGAGCCTGGGGACCGGGCCTGGGGACGGGCCTCCCGCTGAGGACGGCTAGCGCGGGTCCTAGAGAAGCAGGGTGAGAACCAGGAGGGGTCGGTTGAGGGTCGCCTAAAGGCAGGGCTTTCAACGGAGGGAGGGATGGTGAGACACCGCCAGTGCCAAGTCACCCACCAGGCCCCTGTGTCACTCGCAGGAGAGCAGGAAGCCAAAGTGCCCTTGCCCCTGTCACCCCGTCCTCACGAGGTGGGAGGTGAAGGAGAACGTTCCCGTCACCGTCCAGAGC
>NW_021863218.1:0-904 GCF_006229205.1 Suricata suricatta | reverse complement strand
GCTCGTCCACCTCAGGCCCCTCGGAGAGATGCATGTCCTTGCACAAAAGGAACAGGCACATGCTATTTTTCTTAAGTATTTTTATATTTTTATGATGTTGCAATGAAACTTTCAAATAACGATTTCTATTTCAATTAATAATGATTATTGTGATTAATATTCAAATTAATTGGTTATTTTGATAGGTTCTTAGTAGTATGATCCGTGAGAACAAAGCGAATATTTAACACTCACAAATTTGACATGTCATTTTTTATAGATGCTTTCATAGATTCTATAAAATGTAGATGTAATTCTACAAATTGAAGATGTAATTTATGGACTCATCATCTCCATGGTCCAGATTCTATTTTTTACAAATTATGGAAAGCCCATCCCATTCAACGCTTTCTTACTTATTCCTTTACTTTTATTTTCCAGGAAATTAAAGTGAGGAAATGACTCCTTAGAATGTTCTTCCCACTTTTCATTTTCTGAGAAATGCTCCATGTTATTGTCAACCATCAAAAGGAAGGACTCATATCTGCAGACCGAATAGAGAGTGGAAAGGATGAGTCCGCTCTTGGAGAAATTCGTAACATTGACAGAGGACACAGAGAGTGCAGGGCCTCTTGACTCTTGACTGTGGCTTTGTTTCTATCATCTTTGACTAGAAGAAAATGCTCAGGGTGGACGGTGAGAGGCGTTCTGAGCCCCTGGAGGTGTAGCCAGCAAACGAGCCATCACCTGCTCCCGGGAAGTTCAAGACTTCAGCACCACAAAAGTTAAAATTCAAAGCCTGAGAATATCTGCAGATATGATGGAGGAGTTATTTTTCCATGAGAAAATACTGAATTGTGGGAGAGGAGCCAGATGAGTGGAGGAGGCAAATATTTTTCCAATTTCAAAATTGGAAAAAGGATAA
>NW_021863217.1:0-904 GCF_006229205.1 Suricata suricatta | reverse complement strand
CCACCCAGGCGCCCCAAGAGAGCTGATTTCTAATGAAAAAGCTAAGGCTGATGCCACTATCTTAGGAACCGGTTCTTCTTACAGATAGAGCAACAAAGATTAAAGAGCTGACCTGGGGACTGTGGTCCACTACAGTTCTACTTACCAAAATATTTAAGAAAAAGTTGTAGAAATATTCCTTTTAGTTGCCCCCCCCCCCCAAAAAAACACCCGGTGGCCAGATTTATGAGGACGCTGACAGCTGAAACCCATCACTGATTGAAGACAACAGGAATACTCAGAATACTGGGAGCTTTGAACACTAAACCCTGAATAGGCGTAACGCCAGAGGGGAATTATTTACTGTCAGGTAAGTCAAGGCCAATGAGGTGTGAGGTAGGACTGCCAGGGGACGCTCTCTAAGGGAAATATGTGTTCTTCTTGCTGTTGTAGGCTTTCTTTTCTTTTTTAAAGACAGAGGTACAGTGGGAGAGTACTGTTATTTAGGGGGCAGTGTATACAAGTTTGTTCTTAAATGCTTTTTTGATCCACTTAAAAAGTACCATTGTCAAATTAAAAAAACAGTGTGCTAACAGTGTGTTGCACCTGGTGATGGTGAACTCAGCCAGGCTGAGACTGACTATGGGTTGCATTGCAGTGGCCCCAATTGACAAGGTACAGACCGGTGGGGACAGTCAAGGATGAATCAAAAGTGACTGTCAGGGTCTGCCTGCGTGGCTTAGTGGGTTAAGCCTCTGACTCTTAATTTTGGCTTAGGTCATGATTTCACAGTTTGTGAGGTGGAGCCCTGTGTCTGACAGCGCAGAGCCTGGTTGGGATTCTGTCTCTCTCTCTCTCTACCAGTCTTCTGTGTGTGCTCCTTCTCTTTTTCTCTCAAAATAAATAAACTTAAAAAAAGAAGTGA
>NW_021863216.1:0-1800 GCF_006229205.1 Suricata suricatta | reverse complement strand
ATGGGCCCTGCTTTTGGGTTCCTAGGGAAGCCATGCTTTAACATTTACCAAGGTTAGGGATGCCTGGGTGGCTCAGTCGGTTAAGCATATGACTTCATCTCAGGTCGTGATCTCACGGTTCGTGGGTTCGAGCCCCGTGTCGTGCTCTGTGCTGTCCACCAGCTTGGAGCCTGGAGCCTGTCTTTGGATCTTGTGATCCTTCTCTCTCTGACCCTCCTCTGCTCATGCTGTCTCTCTCTCTCAAAAATAAATAAAAACAGTAAATAAAAAACCATAATACCAAGGTCAAAATGACTCCGCAAAACCTCGGAGCAGGGCCTCTATATCTGCCTTGAACATCTGCCTTGAACACACATTGTACATTTGCTTTACTTAAAACAAACAAAGGAAAAGGAGCATTCCAAACATAAAGATAAAAAAATTTAAACCTCCCTGGTTCCTGTGAGATTAAAGTGATGCAGCCTTGCACATACTAAAAACATAAGATAAAGTCTATGTTTCTAGAATGATCTTCATCATGATGATTTGTAACATTTTAAATTTGTTTTAATGTTTATTTATTTTTGAGAAAGAGAGACAGAGCACGAGCAAGGGAGGGTAGAGAGAGGGGGAGACACAGACTCCAAAGCAGGCTGTAGGCTCAGAGCTGTCAGCACAGAGCCTGACGCCGGGCTTAACTCCATGAGCCTCAAGATGCTGGCCTGAGCCAAAGTCTGGTGCTTAATTGGCTGAGCCACCCAGGGGCCCCGGTAACGTTTTAAAATGTAGACATCATAGAACTGCACCAAATGCTCCTTCCTCAGCCCCGCCCCAGCCCCACAGGGTAAGACTGGCCACACATTTACATAACAAAGGGCTCACTGGACCCTTCAGGGACCAGAGAAAAATCAGACTTGCTGTCTCTATCTCAATAGAGAAACAACTAGTGGGGAGTCTGAGAGGCTTAGTGAGGTAAGCCTCCTAGGCTCAGGTCATGATTTCACAGTTTGTGGGTTTGAGCCCTGCATCGGGCTCTGTGCTGACAGCTCAGAGCCTGGCGCCTGCTTGGGATTCTGTATCTCCTTCTCTCTCTGCCACTCCCCCACCCGTGCTCTGTCTCTCTCTCAAAAATAAATAAATGTTAAAAATATTTTTAATATAAAAACAACTAGCAATAGCAGTTTTTCTCCATGAAAAAAATGAGTTAAAAATTAAAGCTTGACAATAAAATAAACGACGTGATTTTATTTTTTTAACCTTTTAAAATATGTTTATTTATCTTGGTGGGGGGAGGGGCAGAGAAAGAGAGAGAGAGAGAAAAGGAGGGAGGGAGAATCCCAAGCAGGCTCCATGCTGTCAGCACAGAGCCTAACTCGGGGCTTGATCTCACAAACCATGAGCACATGAACTGAGGGGGGATCATGAGTCAGATGCTCACCCAACTCAGCCACCCTGGTGCCCCCGACCTGATTTTAACATGAGCCAAAGACTTTAACAGACACCTCACCAAGGAAGATACACAGATGGCACATAAGCATATGAAGAGATGCTCTGTCATAGGTCATCAGGGAAATGCGAAATAAAACAGGAAGATACTGCTACCCGCAGATCAGAATGGCCAAAACCCAGAACACTGACAACCCCCAGGCTGGTGAGGATGTGAAACCCTAGGGACTCTCATTCCTTCCTGGTGGGACTGCAACACGTGCAGCTGCTTTAGAAGACAGACTGGTGGTTTTTCACAAAGCTAAATAGTCTTACCATATGATGCAGCAATTGTACTTTTTGATATTTACCCAAAGGAGTTAAAAACTTATGTCC
>NW_021863215.1:29748-30976 GCF_006229205.1 Suricata suricatta | reverse complement strand
GACTAAAAACAGTTCTTAGGGTGTTTTTTAATAATGTTTTATTTATTTTTGATACAGAGAGAGACAGAATATGATAGGGGGAGGGAGAGAGAGAAGGAGACACAGAACCAAAAGCAGGCTCCAGGCTCTGAGCTAGTTGTCAGCACAGAGCCTGATGCGGGGCTCAAACCCACAAACGTGAGATCTGACTTGAGCCGAATTCGGAGCCTAAACCGACTGAGCCACCCAGGCACCCCTAAAAACCAGTTTTAATGAGCGTGGTGCCTGGGTCAGATACTTAACCATCTTCACCAACTAAGTCACCTGGCACCTTGAAAGCCTTTTTAAAAATGTTTATTTATTTTGAGAAAGAAAGATTGCTCACGCAGGAAAGGGAAAAAAGAGAGAGGCGGGGGAGAGAATCCCAAGAGCCCTCCTAAGGTTACCATGAAGCCTGACATTGGGCTCTATCTTATGAGCCTCGAGATCATGATCTGCACTGAAAGTGAGTGAAGACACGAATAACTGAACCACGCAGGCGCCCCTCATGGAAACGGGTGCCTTGTTTCAATCATCATTTGTGCTCTCTGGTACTTTAGGATTTTAAGGTGCTCAAACATGGTAATTAGGTGAATCGTCACTTTCTGAAAACCCAAAGAAGTACAAACAAGAGTATGCCTGTGTCATAACTACAAAGAAAATAAAAACCCATGGGATGAAGGTCTGACTGACTCAGAACCTCTACTCCCGGAGGTCATTACAACTACTACACGGAAGTGAGATCCTTCATTGCCCCACGAAAAGTGACCTCAGGTGGGCCAGGAATAAATAAATGCTCAAGAAAGTATTCTTGAGGCCTTTTGGGTGAGTGAGGCTGACCTTATTAAAGCACAGGGACAGGATCTATGGATAGAATGAGCGGCAGTGTGATTGTGAGGAGCCATTGATCATATACTTTAAACTATGGGGTAGACATAAAAGTTTCCCAAGGGATTTTCACAGGAAAAGAAAACACCATGGATCCTGAGAGTCTGGCTATGGTCAAGTGAAGCTAGCTTTTTGCCTCTAGAAAAGCATTAACATTAAAGCAGTTGTACATTTCTTGAGCAATATCCTCCTCTGCCTTTCTCCAGTATTTTTCACTGGGTTGCAAGTTGTAAGAAAATTGAATTTTATCTACATTTCTTTTGCCTTTGTTCTCCTCACCAGAAATGGCCAAACCTGGGTGCCTGGGTGCTCAGTCAGTTAA
>NW_021863215.1:28171-29648 GCF_006229205.1 Suricata suricatta | reverse complement strand
AAATAAAGGCATCAACACAGGCATACACACTTTTTTTTTTAATAGAAAGAGAGAAAAAGCGCAAGCAGGGGAGGGTCAGAGAGAGAGGGACACACAGGATCCAAAGCAGGCTCCAGGCTCTGAGCTGTCAGCACACAGCCCAACACAGGGCTCAGACTCATAAGCTGAGAGATCATGTGCTGTGCTGAACTTGGAAGCTCAACTGAGTGGGTCATGTGGTGTCTCTTTCTTAATGGAAAGTTTTGATGAGTTACAGATATACTTAGCATATTCTAACATGAATCAGAATTCACAGCAGTGCAATGGGCATCTTATTAAAATGCAGATTCTGTTCAGGAGTTCTGGGAAAGGTCCGTGTCCACATTTCTAACAAGGCAGTAGTCTTTGAGTCAAGGGATACATATTTCAATAACAAAGAGGAAGAATTCAATGACAAGGACTCTTGGAAGACTTGGAACTGAATGGGATCATAGCAATTACAAGTTCTACTAGACTATCAAGAAAGGCAACAAGGTTATAAGCGTTTCCTGGTCCTAGAGAGCATCTAACATTTTCTCATAAATTCATGGAAAACAAATTATAATAAGCTAAGAGAACACATGATTCTTCTATTTTTCGTGAATCTTTTGTCAAGCATCTGGTACACGGTACAGATCAGATTTTAACTCAGGTAAACTGACCTACGGTCAGTTCCTATAAAAGGACACAAAGGTTAATACACCCAACGGACCGTAAATCAATGTTCATACTGGTGTCACACCAGAGAATGATGGTCAGAAGATGTGCACACAATACTGATCTATCTTAATACCTCCCACCCACACATCCATACCATTTGCAAGTAGTTATATAAGATTAGAAGTGATAGAATAGAAAATTATCAGTGTGACTAAAAACAGTTCTTTGGGTGTTTTTTAAAAATGTTTTATTTATTTTTGATACAGAGAGAGACAGAATATGATAGGGGGAGGGAGAGAGAGAAGGAGACACAGAACCAAAACCAGGCTCCAGGCTTTGAGGTAGTTGTCAGCACAGAGCCTGACGCGGGGCTCAAACCCACAAACGTGAGATCTGACCTGAGCCAAAGTCGGAGCCTTAGCCGACTGAGCCACCCAGGCGCCCCTAAAAACCAGTTTTAATGAGCGTGGTGCCTGGGTCAGATACTTAACCATCTTCACCAACTAAGTCACCTGGCACCTTGAAAGCCTTTTAAAAAATGTTTATTTATTTTGAGAAAGAAAGATTGCTCACACAGGAAAGGGAAAAAAGAGGGGGGGGGAGAGAGAATCCCAAGAGCCCTCCTAAGGTTACCATGAAGCCTGACATTGGGCTCTATCTTCTGACCCTCATCATGTTCTGCACTGAAATTCAGTGAAGACATGAGTAACTAAGCCACTCAGGCGCCCCTCATGGAAACAGGTGCCTTGTTTCAATCATCATTTGTGCTCTCTGGTACTTTAGGATTTTAAGGTGCTCA
>NW_021863215.1:25425-28071 GCF_006229205.1 Suricata suricatta | reverse complement strand
CAGGCATACTCTTATTTGTACTTCTTTGGGTTTTCGGAAAGTGATGATTCACTTAATTACCATGTTTGAGCACCTTAAAATCCTAAAGTACCAGAGAGCACAAATGATGATTGAAACAAGGCACCTGTTTCCATGAGGGGCGCCTGAGTGGCTTAGTTACTCATGTCTTCACTGAATTTCAGTGCAGAACATGATGAGGCTCAGAAGATAGAGCCCAATGTCAGGCTTCATGGTAACCTCAGGAGGGCTCTTGGGATTCTCTCTCTCCCCCCCCCCCTTTTTTCCCTTTCCTGCGTGAGCAATCTTTCTTTCTCAAAATAAATAAACATTTTTAAAAAGGCTTTCAAGGTGCCAGGTGACTTAGTTGGTGAAGATGGTTAAGTATCTGACCCAGGCACCACGCTCATTAAAACTGGTTTTTAGGGGCGCCTGGGTGGCTCAGTCGGCTAAGCCTCCGACGTTGGCTCAGGTCAGATCTCATGTTTGTGGTTTCGAACCCCACGTCAGTCTCTGTTCTGAGAGGTAGCTCTGAGCCTGGAGCCTGCTTTGGTTCTGTGTCTCCTTCTCTCTCTGCCCCTCCCCCTTCATGCTCTGTCTCTCTCTGTATCAAAAATAAATAAAACATTTTAAAAAACCCTTAAAAACCTGGTTTTAGTCACCCTGATAATTTTCTATTCTATCACTTCTAATCTTATATAACTACTTGCAAATGGTATGGATGTGTGTATGGAAGGTATAAAGGTAGATCAGTTTTGTGTGCACACCTTCTGACCATCATTCTCAGGTTTGACACCGGTATGAACATTGATTTAGGGTCTTTTAGGTGTATTAACCTGTGTGTCCTTTTACAGGAACTGACTGTAGGTCAGTTTACCTGAGTTAAAATCTGATCTGTACCACGTACCAGATGCTTGACGAAAGATTCATGAAAAATAGAAGAATCATATGTTCTCTTAGATTATTATAATTTTTTCCATGAATTTATGAGAAACTGTTAGATGCTCTCCACTAACCAGGGAATGCTTTTAAACCTTGTTGCCTTACTTGATAGTCTAGTAGAACTTGTAACTGCTATGATCCCATTCAGTTCCAAGTGTTCCAAGAGTCCTTGTCATTGATTCTTCCTTTTTGTTATTGAAATATATATCCCTTGACTCAAAGACTACTTGCCTTGTTAGAAATGTAGACACAGACCTTTCCCAGAACTCCTGAACGGAATCTGCATTTTAATAAGATTTCAATTGCACTGCTGTGAATTCTGATTCATGTTAGAGGTAGCTAAGTATATTTGTGACTCATCAAAACTTTCCATTAAGAAAGAGACACCACATGACCCACTCAGTTGAGCTTCCAAGTTCACCTCAGGACATGACCTCTCAGTTTATTAGTTTGAGCTGTGTGTTGATCTCGTGCTGACATCTCAGAGCCTGGAGCCCGCTTTGGATTCTGTGTCTTTCTCTCTCTCTGCTCCTTCCCTGCTCATAGTCTGTCTGTCTCTCTCTCCTTCAAAAATAAAGAGACAATTGCAAAAATAGTTTAATACAATAGACACATGTACTGTCTTTCAAAACTAAACAGTCACAAAATTTTTTTACAAATAGACACCACCTGTGCCATTGTTGTAAATGCAGAATGCAAAAGTGTGTATGCCTAGGGGGTGCCTGGCTGGCTCAGTCAGTTAAGGGTTTGCCTTTGGCTCAGGTCATGACCTCATGGTATGTGGGTTCAGGCCCTACGTCGGGCTCTGTGTTGACAGCTCAGAGCCTGGAGCCTGCTTTGGATTCTTTGTCTCACTCTCTCTCTGACCCTCCTCTGCTTGTGCTTTCTCTCTTTTATATATAAAAAAAGTGTATGCCTGTGTTGATGCCTTTATTTTACAAATTCTCTTGAATAAACCCATATTCATAACGGTTTATACCTCAAAGTTAAAGAACATATTAGAGCCTAATACTGTGTCCCCAATCCTCTTACTGCAGAGGGTAAGAAATTCATCAAAGCCAAACCCAGTACTCCTAATATAACTGAATGAACAGGAGTTTAGTCCTTGATGAATCATAAAAATTCCACCAGGCAGGGATGTCAGACAAAGGAAAATTTATTAGCAAGAAAGAAGGAGATCACAAGGTATAACTTCAAAGCTAGAGACTCACAGAGGGAGGGGAATGGTTTCCGTTGTTTTTTTTTAATTAACTTTTTTGAGATACAGATAGGGTGGAGGAGGGGCAGAGAGAGAGGCACAGAGAGAGTCTCAAGCAGTCCCTGCACCATCAGCCCCTATGCGGGTTCGAACTCACAAACTGTGAGATCATGACCTGAGCTGAAACCAAGAGGCAGAAGACTAAGCCATTGAGGCGCCCCAGAATGGTTTCCGTGTATTTAGGGTTAGGGTGGATATTTAGAAAGGGGAGGCTGGGGATACAGTTGCTCTTGAGCCTTAAGAACACAGTTCTATACATTTTCTGTCTGTTACATAGTAAATGCAGTTGTGCTCCTCCTTGGGGCATGATCTAAGTCTTAAAATGAGGTTGAAAGGCGCTCCTGGGTGGCTCAGTCCCTGAAGCTTCCATCTCTTGATTTAGGCTCAAGTGAGGATCTCAGAGTCTTGAGATCAAGCCACAAGTCAAGCTCCTTCCTGAGCGTGGAGCC
>NW_021863215.1:20350-25325 GCF_006229205.1 Suricata suricatta | reverse complement strand
ACTAGACAGAACTCCTGGAAGGATGGATGGTGTTGGTGAAAAGGACGGATGAGAGAAACACAAGATTCTTTCTGATCAACAGGCAGGCATCTCTGCACTGACTGAGACTCAGCTTTATTTATGGTCAAATGTATGGGGAATAGCACAGACATGGCATTTGCCTTAGACAATGATTTCTGATGATAAAATTCTTTGATAGGTAACAATTTAGCAGAACATAGATCTGTAGAAGATTCATGCATAATCTTTATCAATCAACCTAGAAGAAATGGACAAATTCCTGAATGCACATGCTCTACCAAAATTCAAACGGGAAGAGATAGAAAGCATGAGTAGACCAAGAAGCAGTGAGGAATTGAATCTGGTATCAAAAATCTCCCAACGAATAAGAGCCCAGGGCCAGATGGCTTCCCAGGGGAATCCTACCAGACTTTTAAGCAGAGCTCATACCCATTTGTCTCAAACTATTCCAAAAAATAGAAATAGAAGGAAAACTTCCAAACTCATTCTACAAAGCCAGCATCACCTTGATACCCAAACCAGGCAGAGACCCAGCACAAAAGGAGAACTACAGACCAATATCCTTAATAAATACAGATGCAGAAATACTCAACAAGATACTGGCAAATCGAATTCAACACCATATTAAAAAAATTATCCATCATGATCAAGTGGGTTTCATTCGTATGTTACAGGGCTGGGGCAATATTCACAAATCCATCAATATGATCCATGACATTAACAAAAAAAGGGTAACAACCATATGATCCTGTTGATAGATGCAGAAAAAGCATTTGACACAATACAGTAACTGTTCTTAAAAAGAAAAAACCCTTGAGAATGTCAGAATAGAAGAAACTTACCTAAACATTATAAAAGCGGTTTATAAAAGCCCACAGCTAAGATCATCCTCAATGAGGAAAAACTGAGAGCTTTCCCCCTGAGAGCAGGAACACTAAAGACGTGTCCACTCTCACCACTATTGTTTAACATAGTGCTGCAAGTCCTAGCATCAGCAATCAGACAACAAAAGGATTGGCTAAGAAGAAGTCAAACTTTCCCTTTTCACAGATGACATTATACCCTACATGGAACACCCAGCAGACTCCACCAGAAGCCTTCTAGAACTGATCAGTGAATTCAGTATAGTTGCAGGGACAAAATCAATATACAGAAATCAGTTGCATTCCTATACACCAAAAATGAAACAGCTGAAAGAGAAATCAAGAAACCGAATCCATCCAAAATTGCACGAAAACCATAAAGTACCCAGGAGTAAACCTAACCAAAGATGTAAAAGTCCTTTATGATAAAAGCTATAGAAAACTTATGAAAGAGATGAAGAAGACACCAAGAAATGGAAAAACACTCCCTGTTCATGGATCAGAAGAATAAACATCTTGAAATGTCATTACTACCCAAAGCAATCTACACATTCAATGCCATCCCAATTAAAATTGCCCCAACATTCTTCTCATAGATAGAACAAACTATCCTCAAATTCATATGGAACCACCAACAACCCCAAATAGCCAAAGTTATACTGAAGAAGAAAACCAAAACGGGAGGCATCACAGTCCCAGACTTTAGCCTCTACTACAAAACTGTCATCATCAAGACAGTATGGTATTGGCACAAAAACAGACCCGTAGACCAAAGGAATAGAATAGAGAACCCAGAACTGGGCCACAAATATACAGCCAAGTAATTTTTGACAAAGCAGGAAAGAGTATCTGATGGAAAAAAGACTGCCTCTTTAGCAGGTTTTGCTGGGAGAACTGGATAGCCACATGTGAGAATAAAACTAGACCACTTTCTTACACCATACACAAAAATCAACTCAAAATGGCTGAAGGACCTGCATGTGAGGCAGGAAACCATCCAAACCCTCGAGGAGAAAGTAGAAAACAACCTCCTTGACCTCAACCGCAGATATTCCCTACTTGACACATCCCCAAAGGCAAGGGAAATGAAAGCAAAAATGAACTCTTGGGACCTCATCAAGATAAAAAGTTTCTGCACTGCAAAGGAAACAATCAAGAAAACGAATAGGCAACCGACAGAATGGGAAAAGATAGTTGCAAATAACATATCAGATAAAGGGCTAGTATCCAAAATCTACAAGGAACTCGATAAACTCCACATCCACAAAACAAATACCCAGTGAAGAAATGGACAGAAGACATGAACAGACACTTTTCAAAGAGGACATCCAGATGGCCTATAGGCACATGAAACGATGCTCAACATCACTCTTCATCAGGGAAACACAAATCAAAACCACAGTGAGATACCACCTCACACCATTCAAAGTGGCAAAAATGAACAAATTAAGTGACCATAGATGCTGGTGAGGGTGTGGAGAGACGGGCACCCTCCTACACTGTTGGTGGCAATGTAAACTGGTGCAGCCGCTCTGGAAAACAGGATGGAGGGTCCTCAAAATACTATCCATAGAACTCTCTTATGACCCAGCAATAGCACTGCTAGGGATTTACCCAAGGGATACAGAAGTGCCGATGCATAGGAGCACATGCACCCCAATATTCATAGCAGCAATGTCAACAATAGCCAAACCTTGGAAAGAGCTTTAATGCCCATCACCTGATGAATGGATCAAGAAGATGTGGTATATATATACAATGGATCATTACATGGCAATGAGAAAGAATGAAATCTGGCCATCTGTAGGAAAGTAGATGGACCTTGAGGGCGTCATGCTAAGCGAAATAAGTCTGGCAGAGATGGACAGATATTGTATGTTTGCACTCATAGGTCTAACAGGAGAACAGGAGAAACCTAATGGAGGACCAGGGGGAGGGGAAGAGGGAAAGAGATTTGGGTAGAGAGAGGGACGCAAAACTTGAGAGACTATTGAATACTGAAAACAACCTGAGGTCTGAAGGGGGAGGGGGAGGGGGCAAAGAGATGGTGATGGAGAAGGGCACTTGTGGGGAAGAGCACTGGCTGTTGTATGGAAACCACTTTGACAGTAAACTATTAAAAAGAAAGAAAGAAAGAAAGAAAGAAAGAAAGAAAGAAAGAAAGAAAAAAAGGAAGGAAGGAAGGAAGAAAGAAAGAAGAGGTTCCTTTCTGGTATTAGCTCTTTTCCCAATAGAGGTCCCTCATCTAATTTATTCTTGGAATAAATGCCTTAGAAAAGAAGGCAATCTTTCCTTTGCACTCACAGAATAATCCTAGAAGACATTGTGTTACGTTAATCGAGCCACACAGAGAAAAATGTATAGTGTATGAACCTGATGACATTTTGGGGTGATGTGGGGTTTCTGGGGTCCGGAGCTGGTGACCGAGAAAGAATTCTTAAGGGCGTCTGATTTTATTAAAGCATGGAGACAAGACCCATGGGCAGAAAGAGGTGCACTGGGGTAGTTGGGCAGGGAGACACATAAACCGAAGCAAGCACCAGGCTCTGAGCTAGCTGTCAGCACAGAGCCCAACATGGGGCTCAAACCCACGATCCGTGAGATCATGACCTGAGCCGAAGCAGGCTGCTCAACCGACTGAACCACCCAGGTGCCCCAAAATGTCTTTGTTTTGAGAGAGAGAGAACAGGTTAGGGGAAGAAAGAGAAGACAAAGAGGACACTAATCAAGCTCTGTACTGACAGCGTGAAGGGCAAGGCATGGGTCATACACACAAACCATGAGATCATGACCTAAGCTCAAACCAAGACAGAGATGCTTAACTGACTAGCCGCCATGTTCCTGAATGTGTATCTTTCAATACGACGTGTTTTCTTTGCTTAACATTTACCTGGGCATGGGATTTTGAAGACAGTTTCACAATGGCAGTTAACATGTTTGATGGTTTTTCAGGAAACAGGCGCTCCTGATGGTCCGTGCAGAATCTCTAAGTGGCATTAAGGATAGGCCATTAATCCTGCCCCAGTAAGTCATGCTTTAATGCAATTCCAGGAGGGGAGAAGATCCTTTAACAAGGCAAGGTGAAAACCCATAAAGTATCTAGAATCATGCCCACAACCTGTAACCAGTGTTAACTGAAGTAGAGGCTTTTTACGCTAGAATGTTCTGTTTAGGGACAGAGAGCATCACAATTGCATCAAGGATACTGCTCCATAGAACAGGTCTGTGCTCCACCTGATGGCCCAGTGTCAGCCTAAGGTTTCTGGCAGTTGAATCCCTATGAGGCCATCAGTTCAGTCTCACTAGGGACACTCTCTGCAGCAACAAGGACTCACTGGAATATTTGGGGATGTCCCATGGAGACTGGGATTAGGATGGCACTAGAATCTGAACCTGCTTCCCTCTCAGAGAAAGAGGAGTGAGTCATCCAGTGTCCTCTCCTCGTTCCATAGAAGGAAGCTCCTTCATGGTGCCCAGGTGAGACTCATTCCAAGCTCCTTTTACTATTTTGAGAACAGTGAGCAGGTGCAGATTTGCAAACATAGAAACTGATTGTTTGTGTGACATCTTGTCATTCAAAAAAAGGATGAAGAGACATGATTCATGCCATGTAGGGATTCTAAGAATAGGGCAAATGGGTACATTGTTGAATTCAGGATTGTGGAGAGAATGAGAGGAAGAGGTGATGTACAGGGGACTTGACTGCAGTTGGGCCGGTTTCCTTTCTGTGGTGTGACTTCTGATGGGTCATCCATGAACCAAAGAGTTGTTCTTTTTTTTTTTTTTAAGAGTTTCTCTTCGTGGCAATAGTAGCGACATTTATTTTACATTCTCATTAAGAATACAAGTTTTCTAAGATAATTGTCCCAGAAAATCCTGTTTATGTAAAGTTGCTTTTTATTTTATTTTATGAAATAGAAAGGAAAGAGACTAAATAGATTAACATAATCTGAACTCCAGGTGTTAACATTCTCTGGGCAGGCTTAGGACTGACAGAGCGGGAAGCATCCCAGAGACAGAGACATCAGAGCCTGCAGCCAGCTCCCTCCCTTGCCCAAACCATATCCACCCCCTTCTGAGACCGTGTCCAG
>NW_021863215.1:2214-20250 GCF_006229205.1 Suricata suricatta | reverse complement strand
TCCCAGGAATGGTGCTCACAATTCCAGAAACCGAGAAGCAGATAAACGGGAGCAGAGAACTGACCATATCTTTTAGTGCCTTCATTTCTATCTTTCCTATTCAATTCTGTTTTTCATGAGCCTTCACCCAGAATCCTATTTTCCTTTCCTGCAGATTTTCAGTAGTTGCTCAAGTAACAATATATAAATATATGGATATATTATGACATGATTATAACAATCTATCTAATTAAGATGCCCATCACCTCATATAATTAGGAGTTTTGTTTTTTTAAATTTTAACGTTTTATGCGGGACTCAAACCCACAAACGGAGATCATTACCTGAGCTAAAATTGGATGCTTAACCAACTGAGTCACATGGGCTTCCCAGGACTTTCAATTTTTGATTTTTGTTGAGAACATCAAAGATACATTCTCGTAGCAAATGTCCAGTATAATACACACATAATTATATGTATCTCCATCCTGTCCTTTAGATTTCCAGAATTTCATGCATACCGGAAATTTTGTACCATTTGACCCACTCTCTTACTATGCCTTCATTCAGCTCTTGGCAATTACTATTCTACTCTGCTGTGGGAGTTGAATGCTATTAGGTTCCAGATATAATAGAAATAATATAGTATTTGCCACTTTCGATGTCTTATTCCACTTAATATAAGTTTCTCCAGGCTCACCTGCATTGTCCCCAAGGGAAAGATGTCCTTCATTTAAGGTTGAATTTTGTATCTATATAGATAGAGAGATGATAGCTAGATAGATATAGAGATTTAAATTTAAAAAGATATATAGACGTATGATATATATGCCATTTTTATTTATGATACTTAATATATTCTATGATATTCATTAAAAAATTTTTTTTTCTTTTTAAATTTTACTTTCGAGAGACAGAGACAGAGTGTGAGTGGGGGAGGGACAGAGAGAGAGGGAGAACAGAATCTGAAGCAGGCTCCAGGCTCTGAGCTGTCAGCACAGAGCCTGATGCGGGGCTCGGACCCACGGATTGTGAGACCTGAGCTGAAGTCAGACACTCAACCGACTGAGCCACCCCCCTATGATATTAATTTTTATATTATACATAATATTATCTATAGATGACACGTTCCATACATACTCCTCCTAGAAAGCAGGGAAACAACAGGGTGATAACAATTCCTGTTTTCTCAAATGATTAAACTTGAGAAAGTGGTAACTCAAGTGTGGAGGAATTAAACTGATGATATATTGCTGATGAGAGTGTACCAAGTACAGGAAACTGGCATTTACTTATAAACTCACAACATTTTTCTATCCTGTTAAAAAAAAAAGGCAAACACAACAATTTAATGTCCCTGGACTTTGAATCTAAACTTCCTTTCTGTTTTTTTCAGTTCATCCATATTTCATTCCTGTGGTTGCAAATGTTCTTTTTCAATCCATAGGTAAACAGAAGATGGCAAATGGGTCAGGCCCAGGACCTACATCTTCATGGTTACTGTGGGACGCCTAGTGGGCAACCCACAGGATATTATCGGGATTAAGTCACACCATTATGTGAAATTCCCTACAGGGGACACCATCAATTCACTGTAAACAGGAAATTCGTGCTCAATCCACGTTGCAGTGATTGATTTCTACATATTGTTTTCCAAATGAAGATTGGTTCAGACATTAGTGTATTCCAGAATCTTCTTCCAGTAAACTTCAAAGTGCAATGAAAGCATGTGGTCCTGCAGGATGGTGATGGTGGTCTTCGCTGAGAATCAACAGTAACTCACAACAGTGGAACCTACGTGGTATCCTCTTCCCTGGAACTCAGCAGGAATTGTCTGTGTTAACATCGGGTGGTGGCTGAGGGGGGCTCAGGTGTGCTGAGCCTGCATTTGTGCCACTAAACCTGGGTCTCAGGGAGAAGGATCTGCACTTACAAGAAACTGGTGAAAGATGCAATTCACAGACCCCATTCCAAATTGCAGAATCACCATTTCTTCTGTAGGACCTGGAACACCAAATGATTTATATGCACATGAAAACTTGAAAGCACAAACCGCCTATCAGCCTGGGTTTACAATAAAGACCCCATGGCGAGTTTTAAGAACCAGCATCACCTGTGCCTTCTGCCAGAGTCCTCTATTGGTCATGATGAGAGCATCGGTGCTGCTTTAACTATGAGCTCCAGGAGATTCTCAGGTGAGGTCAGGGTTAGCATGAAGATTCACAGACGTATTTGGGAGGGCTGTGTCTGGCTTTCAGGTGAAGAGACGAGGACACTCTGTTGGCCATGGACTTGGAAGGGGCTGGTGAGGGCAGCCCAGGTTCCCCGAGGTGTGGCAGGATGTGTGGCTGTCTGTGGGAGGGGAGGACATCTGAAACCGGGAAGGAGAAACTCACATGGAAGTCGCCATGCAGGAGCTCCATTTTTTCTGACTCTTTCCTGTGACAAAGTCGTTGAGAGGGTGAGCTTTTGAGCATTTCAGGATGTTTCTGCCTCTGAAGTGATGAGAGCAGGTGAAGAGGCTATGCTGAGGCCCCTAAAGGCCTACAGGTGTGATTTCTCCACATAATGTCACCTCAGAAAGCACTCGAGAGCAGAAGGGAGAGGAAGAAATGGCTACTTCTCAGGTAAATTTTGACTTGACTTAGCTAGGAACTGTGCCCTCATTTCCTAGTGAGATGCTGTGCATTTACAACTTGCAAACCTTACTTCTCTATCTCTGCAGGTCTTGCCTAGTAAATTTGTTTTGGACTAGTCACAATCAGCTATTGAGGACATTCCTGAGTTCCACCTCTGGGCTCTCTCTCCATTCTTTATGACCAGGCTGTCTATAGAGCATGAGGAATTCCTCTCATGAATTTATGACCTGCAAATTGTTGAAAATAACCATTTGGTGACAGATCCATATGGGGATGTGTTGGAGACCCCAGTAAAGGTCAAGATTATATACTGAAGTCCTGTCTAGGTGTGGCATGAGTCTATGTAAACTAGATTAAGGAACATGAACAAAGAGGGGCTCATGGTTGCTTCAGTCAGTTATGTGTTGGAGTTTTGATTTCAGCTTATGTCATGATGTCACAGTTTTGAGTTCAAGCCCTGTGTCAGGCTGCTCACTGTCAGCAGAGTTTGCTTGGCATACTCTTATCCTCTCTTTTCCCCCTCCACCGTACACTCTCTCTCTCTTGCTCAAAATAAATAAATTAACTTAAAACAAAAAGAACATGAACAAAGAAATCAGATGGCTATTTGGCCCTGAATAAGATGCTTTCTGAAAATTTGGTCCTGAATAAGACAGCGTTCTGAAAAGGAGCCTTGCTATCTAGATTGTTTCAAAGACTTACTATTTAAAATACATTGAAAGGGTGCCTGGGTGGCTCTGTGGTTAAGCATCTGAGTTCAGCTCGTGAGATCTCATGGTTCATGGGTGTTACCTCTGTGTCAGGCTCTGTGATGACAGCTCGGTTCCGTTTCAGATGTGGTTTTCCCTCTCTCTCTCTGCCTTTCCCCTGCTCTGTCTCTGTCTGTCTGTCTCTGTCTCTCTCAAAAATAATAATCATTAAACAATTTTAATAAAATACATTGAAGATGATAGGACATGGTAGGAATCTGTGGCTTGAAATTTGCCATAATCTTCTATATTTTCATTATTGATATTCTATTAAAATTGGTAGGGTGGTTTTTATTTTTTTTTTACATCCTTTGGAAACTTGATCACAATAATGATGAGTCCTTCTACATGCATGAGGCCACTGATACCAACTTGTCTCATTACAGCTGATGTTCCCATTGTTCATGGATCAGGGTCTCTCCGACAGATTTCCCCAGAAAATGAAGTCTCTCTCCTTATTTACAGAAGATCCTAGTCTTTGCAAATAAAGATTTTATATTAGTCCTGGACCTCCTAAGTTGCTATTTTATTTTGTACAGGATGAATGATATATTCTCCCATTATTGCTGTTTTAAATTTTCAGCAAAAGGAAACCAGTATCATATAATTACTATATGTTCATAGTCTTAAAATTCTATAATGTGTCCTGGCACAAATGACATCATTTCAAGGAAATAATCAGGCATTTTTCCGTGTAAGGAAATAGTCATGATGTTTTATCTTGACTTAAACCTTCCCCTTCCCTGAGGTTCTCTGTTGCCTTCACTGTGTATTTGTGATTATTTAGAATCTACATGGCATAGGATACTGTTGCCCACAGTTTCAAATCTGATATGTCTTCCTTATTTTTGATTCAATAGTACTTAGAAGTGGAATTGAGGGAGCTGAATATTGAAAGTCTTACTAAGTGTACCAAAGAGACCAAGAGGAAACAACATTTGGAGAAAGAATTCTCTATACACTTCTGTAATGTGTCCTACTCTCTACTGAGCATAGTGCTGGATTTGAAATTGTAGAGTTTCCAGCCAGGGTCGTGTATTTTGCTATCAATGGGTCCTGCTGCCTCTAATGTAGATCTGGTCAGGTTCTTTGGAAAAGGAAAGAGCCCTGTCACATGAAGAGAGAGGAGAGAGGAACCACACACCCAGGTAAGTAAGAATGAATGAAGCAGATGACACAGTGAGGGACCAAAGTTAAAAGCAAAAACTCAATCTTAAAATGTGGTTTGGGAAACTCAGCTTGAATGGATTCTAGTAGCCCAGGTTTATTTCGCTGGTGATCACAGAGGTACCACTCCTGTCTCCTTCTTCCTGTGCTCATCTGTCCTCTTTGGCTTACCCTCTGTCCCAATGTCTTCCATGACATTCACAGTAACATTGAAAAGCCTTCCATGGCCAGTTAGGGTCTATTTGATTGGACTGCTTTTCTGTTCAGTTTTGGAGCATGTGGAAATAGGGAGTTTCTAAGTGGAGGCCCCAATGTGATTTACTCCTGTCCCACTTATGGGTGTGCTTGTCTCCTGGAGTCTGAACCAATGTCTGGTACAACATCAGGAATGTGAAGTGGATTGATGCTCCCCTGTCAAATCTTACACAAAGCAGCTCTATCCATAGAGGCTCCACATTGATGAGACCCAGCACTCTGTCCTCAGAAATATACTGGGAGCCTGAGAGTTTATGTTGGCCTCACAGGGGAGTCATTGGCCACTTGCTGAAGACCTAATTGATGCTGGGCCCTATTAAGGCCTAAGTGCCAGAATCATTGGGGTTGGGACATTACAGATGATAGTGCAAGAAACTATAATGGAGATTCCAATGGGAAGGCAAAGCTGAGAATGATATTTTCAACATTACTTGTCAAAATTTCATGTATACACAAATCACTTGGGATTCTCATTAAAAAGGGAGTCTGGGGCCCACACTTAGATATCATGACTTCCCTAATTTTGGAGGAAGGTCATTATTTGGTGTTTTTAACAAACATTGAGGTTGCTGTCCCTCGATTTCATCTCCAGTGGTACAAAGGTAGGGAAAGCAGAAGAGCACACCTGAGTCCCTTATATCCAACCATCTTATCTCAACACAAGTACTGCTGTTGCCAGTGCAAATTACTAACAACTTTTGAGAAGATGTTATTCTCTGCAAATCCCCTGCAAGTTGGAAAGGGACTAGATAAGGCAGTGGTATCTGAGCAAGGCTCTTTGGGGTACACATGTGTACTCCTCCATCAAAGGGATGTTTACTGAGTATCTACCACATGCTCCAAGTGTATGAGGATGCACTGTGTCCAGGACGCTGGCCTGAGAATCTTACGTTGTGCACGTTAATCATTCCCAACCCTGGGAATTGGGTACACTATGTTCTTTTTTGCAGGAAGATTGGATTCCTGCTGAGCCTCAGGAGCAGAGAGTGATTCTCTTTTTTTGAATTATCAGTACTCTTGAAACCAATGTTGGATGTCATGGCACAAATATAGAGAGCAGATGGGAGACAAAAAGAAAGGGAGGAGTAGAGCCTCTGAGGGAAATTTGATGAGTATCATTTGCATTTATATATTTGGTTAATTTCCATGTGTTGAAAATCAAGGGACACGCCAGGAATGGAAGGTGGATGCTATGTGTTCCTTTGGAAAAACTGTTTGAACCAGAAAGATGAAAGGGACTCACCAAATGGTAAGTGCCTTGCAATCCTTTCTCTGAATCTGAGCCTCAGGAAAGTGCAACTATCAGTGGACTATCCAGGAAGTTGAACTGCTAGGAACTCTGTTCTCTGAGGTGTTCTGAGAATGGAGGATCAAGGACTGGCAACGGAAGTTAATTTCATGGTCACCACGTCATTTATGACAGATTCTCTGTCATGATGACAGAGACAATTTATGACCATGCTCTGTCAGTCTCCACAGGCACCATGGACACAGAAGGACTATTTAAGATGTAAATTCTGGGACAGCTTAGCTGTGCCCACAATGTTAGCCCCAAAGTATGAAACTGGAATTTGTGAACGTCATAGGGTCTGCTGCAATACTGGCACTGATGGAAGCTTGAGCGTTTATATTACACAGAGTGATCCTGGATGGCTGGTCCCTGCTCCCCATGCTTAGGGTCACCTGCATTGTGGGAGGTGCCAAGCTTGATGGGTTTGCCTGTATTCTCTTTGGGCACATGTGTGAAGTTTGATATTACCAAAGGGGGAAATGAGAGAAGGCATCAAAAACTCGGTGGGATAATATTGTTGCAAGGGAGGATTGGTCTGTCCAGAAACTCTATCCCTTCTCATTTGAAATGTAAACTCAGGTGTGTGGGCTTGGTTGAGATGGGATTCAAGACTGGTCCTCTGGAGATCTGGGCAGGTGATGTGAGAAGCACATGACTGAATGTTTTGGCCACAGAAGGCCAATGTGTGCCACAAGTCCTCTCTGAACATGTGCAGCACGTGGCCAAAAATTCTACCTGTGCAAGCACTGTGGGGAGCCATTACCAAGAATGGAATCTGGGAAAGTGAGGGCCAACTCACATCAGTGTCTCATGCGCATGAACAATTGTGGGCTGATAGAGGCAGGGAAAAGTTTCCTACTGAGTTTTATGCCCATGTTAGAAGTGGGCAAAGTGTTTAGGCCATGTGAGAAAGGTGCTCAAAATGAAAGGTGCTACTGTATAATGTAAAAAGTTGAACTGATATATGTTCAAATGTTCAAGAGTTCACCTGACCAGTTTTTTGTTTCTTCAAATGGTTAAGCATATTCCTTCCATAAAAGATGGTGGTAGTTTTTTATAGAGATGATGTGGAAGCAAAGGAAGGACAGTGCTCGACTGGATAAACCTTCCTTAGTGGTGCTTATTTTTGGTATGCAATGTAAGCAAAGAGAAACTGCCCCCAAATTAATATCAGAATCCTTACAGAGGGGCATTATGGCTGAAAGGACAAATAACTTCTTTGGAGTTAAAATACCAGATAGGAATGTATATTAAAGAGCATAGGAGAAAAAAAATGCAGTGTATAATAGCAAAAGGTTAGAAAACAGGTTACTGTAAATTAGCCTGTACATGTTGGTTTTGACAAACTATAGGCTCCTGAATACAGGAAAGAACCATGATTTTCATCAAAATAGTGTTCTCCCACACACACTGAAATCTGAAAACAAGAGGTCTTTCTGAAATTGTCATTTAGCATTCCCCCCAATTACAGAAATATGTTTTTGAATATCAGCTACTCATTTAGAGAACCCTTAAGATACAGATATTTATAACCTTCCACAAGCTCTAATGGGAACCTACAGATACACCAATATTTATGGGAAAAGGTGTTGGTTTGGAAAGTGGAAAGTACTACATGAGTTACAGAAACACCCTATTCAAGTTTTCTAAAACCAACCTGGAGGGAAAACCTTAATGTGTTCTTCTAAACACCATATAGCTAAAAAGCATCCACAAATATCCCCCTATTTCATAATGACCTTTGCTGTGTCCTATTAGAGACCTTGGCTTAGTCTATTTGTCTGATGTAATCATAGCTACCTGGCTTTCCTTTGGTTTCTGTTTGCATGGAATATCTTTTTCCACTCCACCACTTTTAGTCTGACTGTGTTCCCAAAGCTGAAATGAGTCTTTCTCTTTTTTTTTGAAATTTTTTTTTTATTCTATTTTTGAGAGAGAGAGAGGGAGACACAGAATCCGAAGACAGGCTCCAGGCTCTGAGCTAACTGTCAGCACAGAGCTCGACGCAGGGCTTGAACCCACAAACTGTGAGATCATGACCTGAGCCAAAGTCAGATAGTTAACCGACTGAGCCACCCAGGCGTCCCTGAAGTAAGTCTCTTGAAAGCACCTTATAGGTGTGTCTTGCCATTTCTTTCCATTCAACTGATCTATATCTCTTGATTGAAGAATTTAATCCATTTATAGTTATTTTATTTACTTATATATTTTAAAATCAGGTTACATAACATAAAGTGTAGTATTGGTTTCAGGAGTAGTACGCAGAGATTCATATTACACCCAGTGCTCATCTCCAGAAGTGCCTTCTCCAATGCCCATCACTCATTTAACACATCACCCCACCCATCTCTGCTCCAGCAACCCTCAGTTCTCTATATTTAAGAGCCTCTTGTAGTTTGTCTGCCTGTCTGTTTTTATCTACTTTTGCCTTTCCTTCCCCTGTTTCATCTGTTCTGTTTCTCAAATTCTACATAATGAGGAAGTCATATGATATCTATCTGTGACTGACTCACTTCATGTAGCAAAATACCCTCCAGTTCCATCCATTTCCATCCACATCGTCGAAAAGATTTTATTCTTGTTATTGCGAGTAATAGTCCAGTGAGTGTGTGTGTTTTTGTGTGATTATACACAATATACATTGTCATATATATGACCGTATATATATGACATCTCCTTTATTCATTAGTTGATAGACATTTGAGCTCTTCCAATAATTTGGCCATTGTCGATAGCACTGCTGTAAATATTGGGGCGAATGCACTCCTTTTAATAAACATTTTTGTATCCTTAGGATAAGTAAATTGTAGTGTTAATTCTGCATTATAGGGTAGTTCTATTTTCAAATTTTTGAGGAATCTACTTACTGTTTTCCAAAGCATTTGCAGCAGTTTGCATTCCCCTCCACAGTGCAAAAAGGTTCGCCTTTCTCTGCATCCTTGCCAAAATCTGTTGTTTATTGAATTGTGAATTTTAGCCATTCCTTTTCTTTTTTTCTTTAAGTTTATTTATATGGAGAGAGAGAGAGAAGAGACAGCATGAGAGAAAGAAGGACGGACAGAGAGGTAGAGAGAGACCATCCCAAACAGATTCCACACTGTAGAGCAGAGCCTGACAATGGGCTTGAACCCATGAACTGTGAGATCATAACCTGAGCTGAAAGGAAGAGTTAGACGCTCAACAGACTGAGCCAACCAGGTGCCTGTAATTTATATATTCTGACATATGTGAGATGAATTCTCATTGTGGTTTTGATTTGTATTTTCCTGATGATGAGTGGTGTTGAGTGCATTTTCAGGTGTCTGTTAGCCATCTGGATGTCTTCTTTGGAAAAGTGTGTTTTCATTTCTTATGCCCAATTCTTCACTGGATTATTTGGTTTTTCAGTGTTCATTTTAATAACCTCTTTTTAGATTTGGATACTAACCCTTATCTGATATGTCAATTGCAAATATCCTCTCCATTCCATCTTTTGCCTTTTAGTATTGTTGATTATTTCCTTCCCCTTCCTGTACAGGAATTTTTTTTTTGTATGAGGTGCCAATAGCTCATTTTCATTTTTATTCCCCTTGCCTGGAAACATGTCACATAAGAATTGGCTCTGGCCTAGGTCAGAGACGTTTCTGAATATTTCTCCTATAGGATTTTGGTGATTTCCTGTCTCATATTTAGGTCTTCTATTCATTTGAATTTGTTGTTGTGTATGGTATAAGAATCTTGTCCAGGTTCATTCTTCTGCATGTACTGTCCAGTTCCCCCAGCAGCATTTGGTGAAGAGCTTGTCTTTTTTCCATTGGATACTCTTTCCTGTTCTGTCTCAGATGAGTTGGCCATATATTTGTGGGTCTGTTTCTGCATTCTCTCTTCTATTCCATGAATCTATGTGTCTGTTTTTGTGCTGGTATCATACTGTCTTGAAGATTACAGCTTTGTAATACATTCTAAAGTCCAGAATTGTGATGCCTCTCCCCATGGTTTCCTTTCAGCACATCATTTGACTATTCAAGTGTTTTGTGGTTCCATACAAATTTTAGGACTGTTCTAGCTCTTTGAATAATGCTTGTGTTCTTTTGCATTTTCGTTTTTTAAAATTTTTATGATTTTTATTTATTTTTGAGAGACAGAGACAGTGAGAACAGGGAGAGAGGTAGACACAGAATCTGAAGTAGGCTCCAGGCTCTGAGCTAGCTCTCAGCACAGAGCCCGACGCGGAGCTCGAACCCACGGACCGTGACATCATGACCTGAGGTGAAGCTGGCTACTCAACAGACTAAGCCACCCAGGCACCCCATTGCTTGTGTTTTTTTTGTAGAGATGGCATTGAATGTGTAGATTGCACTGGGTAGTATTGACGTTTTAACAATATTTTTTCTTCTAATCCATGAGCATGAAATGATTTTCCATTTTTTTTTGTCCCTTGAATTCCTTTCATAAGCTTTCTCTAGTTTCTGCTTACAGATTTTTTATATCTTTGGTTAGGTTTATTCCTAGGTATCTTTGTGCTTTGGGTGTAATTATAAATAAGATCCACTCCTTGGTATTTTTCCTGCTTCATTATAAATGTGTAGGAATGGAACTGATTTCGGTACACTGATTTTATATCCAGTGACTTTGCTCTGCCTCCCTAGGCATTCCACTGGGCAGCCTTTAGAGAAGATTTAACCAAATATGTTTTAGTTTCAAAGGCTCAATCTGGACTTACCCAGGAACTCCTAAACCCTGCACCCATGGTTCCTAATAAAGGATTGGGCCCCAGGTCATGATGGTGGGGTTCTTTTGATCTTTCAACCAAGTGAATGCCCACACATGACAGTGCAGGGTGTGTAGTAAATACTCCATAGGCAGCAGAAAAATATTCCAATAAGAGGCAAGGCATGAGAGAGGAAAAATTACAGGAAGAGGAATTGCATGAATTCTGCATGTGGAGAAAGGACACCTGTTTCCAGTTCGCACAACTGACTCTCTGAATAATGAAACATAAACTTCACTTGTTTCATTTGTTAAGTATCTCCAGTTCCTCTCAATCTCCCACATTTCTTTTCCAGTTACATATGCCTTTCAGACAGCTCTTTGTGTTATGATTAGAGTGTCCTGACTGACCTCTTAACTGAGAATAGAGGGATTCAAGACCAATGGACCACGGTCCTAATTCAAACATTTAGCACTGACAGGGATTGAATGTAGATGAAAAATGATGATGGACCACTCTTTAGAGAGAAATGTAAGACCTTTTAAAAGCACATGTAGAGAAATATTTTGAAATGTGGGGAGGCGATTGGAGAGAGCCTGTAGTCAGTCCAAAGTTCGAGGCAGCTCCTGATGGTGTTATCTGAGAATAAATGTAACAGAGTTGGGGACTTGGCCAATATGGTGAGTTCCAGAGATCAGGGAAGTGCTAATTTTCTTCATGATTTATTGATTTCCTGCATATGCCTTACTAGCAGATGCTGCTGGATGAGAGATTACTAATTTTTCTCAGGCAGTTTTGGATGCTCTTAGCTCTTTGGACATCACTTTACAAAGTCATGTGGCAGAGTCGATTTGGAAACTGAAGGATCCTCCTGGATGCTATAATAGGCAGGGTCAGCAAGGCATGTGCTGTAGTTCCACAAAGTGCTAGTATCCTAGGTGTCTAAGTGCAATGTAAGTTGGGTCCACTGTACATGGATGATTTTCCAGGGATGCTGACTCATAGCTGGCAGGTACTTCCTTCATTACCACTTAGCCTGTGATTAGGGTAGTCATGAGCTCTAGGGCCTCTGTTACCTGCCCACCCCCTCCCCACCCTCATAGTGGGGACAAATATCAGCAGACAAGGGCGGTAAACACTTCTGCTTCAAACAGTCCACCCAATTTTTAGGCCAAAAATTCCCATGGTCTTTCATAGCTCTTACTGTACTTACACTCATTTTTTTTGGTGTGTGTGTGTGTGTGTGTGTGTGTGTGTAAATGGGATTTTTACCTGTTGTGAAAACCTGTTCCATCAAGTTGGGTAGCAGGTTAATCATATTTCACATGAATACATTGGAAATATAATAATGTTTTATTTTGTAGCTCTTATTTATGTTCAGCTATCCCAAGAAAAGAGTAATATTTCTAGAAAATAAGATACATATTTTCTATTATGAACACAAGGAATAAGAAGAAAGCCCATGTCTGATAAACTGACTGAGGCATCATGGGAGGTAGCCTCTTTTTCCTGTTTTTGCTGCGGCATTATCATATGCAGGCATTGTGCTCATCTTTTCTCTCTCATGATCCCAATATGGTGATCCTGCCACTGGGCATCAAACTTTGTTTCATAACTTTTTTTTTAATGTTTGTTTTTGAGAGAGAGACACAGAGTGTGAGCAGGGGAGGATCGGAGACAGAGGGTGACAGAATCTGAAGCAGGATCCAGGCCCTGAAGTGTCAACACAGAGCCCCATGTGGGGCTCGAACCCACGAACTGCGAGATCACAACTTGAGCCGAAGTCAGCCGCTTAACCAACTGAGCCACCCAGGCGCCCCTCAAACCCTGTTTCATGATGAAGAAGGAGTAAAGTAAAATCTGAAAGTACCTCGTGATTTTGAAAGGAAGTTATTTCCTTTGCATTCAGGACCGTTGTCCTCCCGATGCGAGTCTCCTCCATCTCACTGACCAGAGATGTGTCACATGGCACTCTAAGCAACTCACTTAGTGTTGGCAGTCACTTCTTTTGTGAGAAGCCCAAGTGGACATTCAGGAATATCATTAAAAAGACCATTTTTAACAACATTGTATCACAGTATCTGACACAGTGACTATCACCCTCATCACTGCAATAAGGTGTTAGAAAAGGAATCTCAAATTTAGATGATACCTAATCCAGATCAAAAAGAATCATTATGTATGCAAATAGATTGCTTATTTTAAGGTTGGCATGTACAGGTGTTCAACACTGCGCATAGGTGGTTTAGGATACTATGGGAAAATCATTGGGGCGAATTAATGTTCCTTCATTTTTCAAGATTATTTTAGCTGGCATAAGAATCAAATTGACAGAGACAGAATACAGGAGATAAAAATCCCAGAGAAATACATGTACCCCAAAACCAAATTATGAAATTGAGACCTCTAGAAAGGACCAATGTAGATAGTTTTTCTGCTTTGTAGAGAAAGAGACATTACATCTGTGAGTATTTCACAGCAGGAAGGGAACTTCTGTTGAGACTTCAATGAGTATGAAATTCTAGATGGAATTTGGTTAGTGGTTGGTAGCAAACTAGTGAACAGTAACAAGGTTTGTTCTTGAAGACTGCTCAGCTCTAAATTCCCTGTCTTTGGTGGTAAGACTCTCTCTTTAACTCTCTGTGCAGGATGGGGGTCTTTTACATGGAAGATTGATTTCCTGCTTTCGGGGGACAGCTGGAGGGCAGAGTGTTCCTACTACATCGGCTGTTTCTTAAGCAGCTTTTCCTTCAAAATAATCAACATGGCAAAGGGGAACATTTTAGAGCAGCCTGCTACTGTCCCCTGCACACAGTCAGAAATGGACCTGGCAATAGGGTAGAGAATTCAGAAGCCTAAAACCCTCTCCCTGCACAGCACCACTAAGATGCACCTTCTTCGGAAGACTTTCCAGGTCCAGCCCCACTCTGGACTGCCCCTCAGTGAACAGATTGAAGGAACTAAAAATTTGATTTGGCTGTATATTTCCAGTCTCAATGGTAGGTGCTCGCTTTTTACTGAACCCCAAAAGCAGGTATATGGGAAGAGAGAACTGCATGTTTTGATGCTTAAATTTCACACTTTCCCATTAAAGTCAGTGCTTCTTGTGCATACTCATTTATCACCTTGTTTTTTATTTAAAAACATCCAACTGTCGCTGAAGATTAAAATAGTAAATATCCATACACGTTGTGAAATTATAACCCACAATTGATTTCACTCTTGGTGGCTGATGAACCAAAAGATACCACCAAACAAAACATAGGAAAAGAACCGGTTTGACTTGCAAGAAAAGAACACCAGGTATATTTCCCAATCTAACTCCCTGCACAACAAAGTCAGGTCAGATTTACACTGAGCACAGGAATATTTTCAAGGGATGTGGCAAAGGACATTTCATTTTCAAATCAGCCAAAAGTCATCTTAAATGGAAAGTCCAGGACCAGGAAGGATAGGCATCGTCAGGTCTCTGACACCCTTAGTCCATTATTTGGGTGCTCATAGTAAGTGTTCAATTCCCACAAAACCCACAGGAGAATGTGTGTCAAATCAGTTTCTACTCTGGACTTAGCAGTAGGAGACTATATATCATGGATTTATTGCATCTTCTATGATTAGATCATCTGCAGGCCTGCTAGTGGCCGTTTGTTTCTACATTCTCTTGCTGCTTGCTAACTACTGAGTAATAGGCACCTGGGTGGCTCAGTCCTTTAAACGTTTGACTTGGGCTCAGATCATGATCTCAAGGATTGTGAGTTTGTGCCCACAGGGGGCTCTTTACTGCCAATGCAGAACCCACTTTGGATACTCTGCCCTCCATGTCTTCCATCCCCACCCATATTCTCTCTGTCAAAAATAAATACATTTAAAATATCATTAACTACTGATCTCTGTTATTCTGATATTTTTATATATCCCAGGAAGTTCTCAAAATAGGTGCTAGTATAAATAGCAGGCATCGTTCAGAAATGACTAACGTGACTTCTCTTATGTTTAGAAATCTAGTCTTCTCTCCCCTATTCCAAGGACCCCTAAGCTTCTCTGCCTACAAAATTATTACCGAAATCAAATTCATGAACAAATGCCTCACCCAACACAGTTAAGATTAGCATGTGTGTGTGAGGGGGGGGCATGCTTGAGATGCTTTCTTCCAGCAAATTTCAAGTGTAGAAAACAGTCACTGTGCTGTACAATAGAAATCCCATATTTATTCATCCTACATAAGTGAACGTTGTTACATTTAAACTTCTAAATAGGCACTGCCTAGTATTTTATCGCCAAAAGATGGGTTCATTCTGGAAAAACTGGATTTGGAATTAGTGCCAAACCAGTTAGGCAAAACCATAGCTGAGTCCAGGGAATAAAGAAGAAGGCCTGCTTTTCTGGAGACAAGGGATAAGTTGAGAAGTTGCTTATAAGCTAAAGTTCTTTGTAATAAAATGATGGTTTGAAGGAATGTGGGTTTTCAGTGGTTGAGCTGTTACCTGGGAAAAATTTGGAAACGTCTTTTCCTCTGGTAAAAATAGGAGATTATAACCTGCCTCCACCATCGAGTTTGTGGAACATGAAGACTTTCCCTTCCTGGTGGATCTGCCATTGACTATGAGTGACTGGCTTGAGAGGTCCCCCTACTGACACCTCGAGATGCCATTATCATCTCAACATTTCCTTCACCCTCAGTTGCTGGCAGTATTCTAATCCATACTTTGATGACTGTCACTTACTTTAATGGTTTTTCGAAGTTTATTTATTTTTCAAAAGAGAGAAAGCATGAGTGGGAGAGGAGCAGAGAGGACAGAGCAGAAGTCCCAAGCAGGATTCATTGACGGTGGGAGCCCAATACAGGGCTCGAATTCATGAACCACAAGGTCATGACTTGAACCAAAGTTGGCACTTAGCCAAATGAGACACCCAGGTGCCCCGATTTTGACTTGTTTTAGATTCCATGTGATTTCATAGAGGATTTTTCCTGTGTGATTCTTATTTCATGCAACAAAATCTCCTCCAGTTTGTATGAGCCACTCCCAGGCTCTTCTCTGTTGGACCACTTTTGCTAAAGATTATTTAGAGTTAATAATAATCAAAATTAAGCAGATTCAGGAAAAATGTTTTCTTTTCACCTCCCTCTCTAAACAATAATGTACATAGAAAAGCTGCCCCAGCATGAGACCACTCACCATACGTTACTACATTATGATACAAACTAGATATGGTTAACAGGGAAGACTCCAGGAAGGACCTCGTGAACAAAGTTTTCTATGTCCTATGGTTTCAGAGTGGCCCAGAAAATATGTGCTTATCAAATATTTACTTTTCATCTTCCTGTGAATTACATTCTTTACCTTGGAGGTCCCAGACTTCTGATTCCTTGTCCTCCTCTTCCTTCCTTCCTTCCTTCCTTCCTTCCTTCCTTCCTTCCTTCCTTCCTTCTTCCTCCTAATCTTCTTCCCGACTCCCTTCTCTTCCTTCTCTCCTCTTCAAAGACATACATACCTTACTTTCCCTTTGCAATTTTCCTGTTTGTGGAGTCTCCATAAACATACTATTAAATTTGCATTTCTCCTGCTTATCACATGCTGATTTGGTTCTTAGTCAACAATGAGAATTTCTTCTGAGGTTCCAGGTCATGCCTTTTTACATTCTTCCAAACTATATTTGGCTCCTCTTTTATACAATCAATGTTATGGTGAAAAAGAAACAGAGAGGCAGGGCACAGCATCTATATTCTGGGGGAAGTACGAGACACCTATTTTCAAGTCCTAAAGTATAATGAAGAGTAACTCACATACATGTTCCTGAGGTACCCAGCATAGCGCCATGTGAGTACAAGCTGTGTGTGTGTGTGTGCACAGAGTAACAGTTCCATAAACACTGCCTTAATGATGTATGTATGTTACTTTCCAAATACAGACTTTATCAGACTATAAGTGTTCCAAATACTGTCATGGGTACATACATCTAATGCACTGACCTGTGCTCTCTAGCTTGTGGCTTGACTAATTGTAGCTTGTTTAAGATTTCAACAGACCACTGATGCTGGGGAAACCAGGAACCCAATGTTCCTAGAAGTTCAAGCTTGTCCATCGTAGAACACTGGTCTTTTCTGATGCCAGCAAGTCTTGAGATCATATCAAGAACGATTAGTCACTGTAGCACTGCTTCTCCTACATATCAACGCTCAGTAGTTCTGTGATTCCCCCTTAAAACTCTCTGCTTGCTATGTGACTTTAGATTGCCCACAACCCCCACATTGGGGAATGAAAACAATTCTAATAATATGGCTTCCTAATCAATCTCATTGGGTCCCTGTCTCTGAACCTATTCCCTGTGTCTAGGCCCTTTGAACATCATCTCTATATGTACTGTAATATGTGACATTTAAAGCTATGCCCATGGCGATTACATCATCCAATATGCCCTCTTGCATGACTGCCACTAATCAAGGCCTGGGCATCACAGGGATCATTGTCCTCTTACAGCACCTGGTCCTCACTAACACCCAGGAATTCAACTAAATCCTGAAGATGAAATAGCCCTTCCCTAATGCTCAGAATCCCACCACGTTTGCCAGTTCCTTATCCCCCTGACATTTATTCATCTCATGATGCAACCAAGAGCTGCCTATGGCTTTGGAGTAATGAAAGGGAGTCCCTTCGGGTTCCCACCCTACACTGGAAAGATTTCTTCACATTTTCTTACTTTCCAACCCTTTCCTACAGTATTTAACGAGATAGGTTAACACTGGTGTTGGGATAACACTTCACTCTGTACACTCCATGTGAACACATTAAACACATTGTTTAATCATTTAATGTATTGTATGCACAAGGTATGTAATGTATTAATAAATACATTTATTTAATTAAATGTATTAATCTCACACTAAGTTATGCACTTCAAACCCATTCTATTACCATTGTTCGAAATCTAGAATACAAGCCTTCAGAAAACATTTGTTGATAAAATGTGGGAATACAGACTTCCATAATTTGTAGGCCTGAGGCCATTCTTTTTTAAAAAATTTTATATTTAATTTTATTAAAAAAAATTTTAGTGTTTATTTATTATTTTGAGAGACAGAGCGCAAGCAGGGGAGGGGTCAAAGAGAGAGGGAGACACGGAATCTGAAACAGGCTCCAGGCTCTGAGGTGTCAGCACCGATGTGGGGCTCGAACCCATAAAACACGAGATCATGACCTGAGCCAAAGTCAGATGCTTAACTGATGAGCCACCCAGGTGCTCTGCTTTTTTTTTTTTTTTTTTTTT
>NW_021863215.1:619-2114 GCF_006229205.1 Suricata suricatta | reverse complement strand
CAAAGGGACTGTCCTCTCACTACCTGAGCTGAAGTGGGATGCTTCACAGGCTGAGCATCTCAGACAGAATTCTTAGTTTTCTTTTTTATTTTTCCTTTAATGAGGAACCCAGTACCACCCAGAAAACCAGATCAGCAGGACTGGCAGCACAAACAATTCCTGTCCAAACCAGGTGGATCCCGTATTTCCCTACAAACCCCCAGCCCCTTCCTCTGGGTGGCCTTGCAGTTCTGAAGGCGCTAACGTGCCTCAGACCCCTCAGTCTGGCAAAGCAAGAAAGCTACTGTCCTCTTTATCCCACATTCTCTCTCTTCAGTTTTCTGTGGCTCTGAAGCACCAAGGTCACTTCTCAACAACGGAATGAATGTGTAGGACAAGAAACATTTTTTTCTTCATCAGTTCTCAATTCTTTGGCTGGCCTAGTAATCGACCTATTATACGACAGATTCATAAGGAAAAACAGGCTTAAGTATAGTAACATCAACAAGATGAGCATCAGGCAAATGATGCTTTCATGCCATTGTGACTTATGGAGAAGTGTAGAGATTTAGAATTTCAAAGAGGGGGAAATACATTCACAGGAAAAGGGAAAGAATAGATGTTGGGCAAAGAAATATTTGTCATGCCAGGCAGGAAACTCTTTTTAAAAGGTTCCTCTCTGGATCAGGGTAGGAGCCAAGATGGCGGAGAGGAAGGGAGCGCTGTAAACTTCCTCTGCCCCATCTATCGAACTGAGAAGGACACTACTGCCATCCGCAAGAGCAGAAGGAGAGGGGCACCTGAGTGGTTCAGTCGGTTAAGCGTCCGGCTTCGGCTCAGGTCATGATCTCATGGTTCGTGGGTTTGAGCCCTGCATCAGGCTCTGTGCTGACAGCTAGCCCAGAGCTTGGAGCCTACTCTGGATTCTGTATCTCCCTCTGTCTCTGACCCTCCCCTGCTTGTGCTGTCTCTCTCTGTCACCCCCAATAAATAAATAAATAAAAAACATGTAAAACAAAAAAGAGGGGAAGGAGAAAACACAGACTCCAGAAAGAAGACAACCTCAAAGGTGCCTGAGTGAGTGAGTGCGAACTGGGGAGATTGGAAAACGGGCCAGCCTGAGACGGGCAGGGGAGGCAGGTGCCGCAGCCCAACATGCGGGAGGCTCGTGGAGCCTGAGAGAGAAAGGGAAGAGACAGAGAAAGTGACCACGCTCATAGTACTGTCTCTGGAGAAGAGAGAAAGAACGTTTAACCCCACTCGGAGAGAAAAACTCTCACTCAATATATAATTGCTGCGTAGCCCAAATCCCGAACCCGGGTGGCACAAGGGAATAAACAGCTTCCAGCCCTGCGCCATCCTGGTGGGGAGTCGGGGTCCTTGGCTGCAGCTCCAGGGCCACTCACTTCGACCTCGGCTGCGGGAGTGGGGGCACATACCTCATTTCCACGGTGTATCTTGCTCCCAGCATTGGCCGCGCAAATCCTGATTCCCGGGTCCCAACAGGTTAAACTAG
>NW_021863215.1:0-519 GCF_006229205.1 Suricata suricatta | reverse complement strand
GCCCCGCATCGCACTTTGTGCAGACCCTTAGAGCCTGGAGCTTCCTCAGATTCTGTGTCTCCCTCTCTGCCCCTCCCTCACTCATGCTCTGTCTCTCAAATATAAATAAATGTTAAAAAACTATTTTAAGGGGCGCCTGGGTGGCTCAGTCAGTTAAGTGTCTGACTTCTGCTCGGACCATGTTCTCGTGGTCCAGGAGTTCGAGCCCGGCTGACAGCTCAGAGCCTGGAGTCTACTTTGGATTCTGTGTCTCCCTCTCTCTCTGCCCCTCTCCAGCTTGCACTCTGTCTCTCTCTCTCAAAAATAATAAACTTAAAAAAATTTAAAATACATTTTAGAATGTGTACGTATAATTGTATGCTATTTGGGGGAGGTTACTTATGCTCTTTCTAATCTCTTGGAGGATGTCGTCGTTTCAGTGACATCAGCTGACGTTCTCTAACCATGGCTGTAGTGAAGATATACCAGTTTGCACCGCGCTGCCACCTCTTCTCCTTAAAGAACAGTTGGGAATTTATT
>NW_021863214.1:0-904 GCF_006229205.1 Suricata suricatta | reverse complement strand
AATTTTATATGTCCCTCATAAAGTAAAACTTATAATGATTCCCCTAAGTTGCAGTTAGTTTACACTATTTTATAGTAATATACAGTAGGCTAGTATCTCAACATTCTCATTGGCTTAATACCAAATTTTTGAGAAGGCAGCATTCCATATCCTTGATCAAAGCAACAGCAAAACTTGAAGAACTTCTATCTACAAGAAGGTACTAGGGGATAGTTCAAAGTTATCTCCCTTCAGCTGTGGCTGCTCTGGAAAATGGCTTAGGTAGATATACAGTTGATGCATATAGTAAGTGTACATGTATACATAAATGAATATTACATTACACATAGAATATAGAGAGGATATTTTACATGTATATATAAGTGCATAATGCATGTAAAGCTGACATACACGTACCTCTGTATATACACACTTTGAGGTGGTAGCCAACCAACAATGACTCTGAGACAGTGGTTTCCCAGGCACGAGTAGCAGCAAGCTCTGAACTTCCTAGGCAAAAAAGCACTAAGCACAATCCATGGAGGAAGCTCCAAGTAGGACTGAGTACCTGAAATGTGGGACACAAAGCTGGTGATTTCTACCTACCTAAGTGAACACAATGGGTTTCAGTGAATAACTGACTGATTATTTTTCCTCCCATTGTTGTAAACTCAAAGTCTAACATAAAAGCAGCTATTTTATCCTAGGTAAAAATGCAATATTGAGAATTTCCCACTCAATTATGCGTAGGGTCTAATATCAATAAAGTCAGAGGTAACAGAGGGAAAGCAATGTGTGTGAAGATAAATGGCTTAGATTGGGAGAAGAAGAAAAACATCTACCCCTGGTCCCAGGAAAAACTGTCAAGGTTAAAAAATTGGTTTCCAGCTGCCCTTAATCGCTGCCCTTGTTAGATTTCCTTTCC
>NW_021863213.1:0-904 GCF_006229205.1 Suricata suricatta | reverse complement strand
AGATGTCTGTAATACTTATCACAATAATCTTTGACAATTGTTCTGCTTCCCACAAGTTACAATTATATTTTTTCAAGACATGCTTTTCCCACTATATAGTGAGCATGACTGGCAAGACTATGGTAAAAAGCATTTAAAGTCAAAGGCTATAATAGAAGAAAACAGGCTTTATGGTCGTACATTATGCTCCAGCACATCTTACCTGAATTTATGTCCCTTCTAGTTGCTACAGCATTTCTGTTAATATTTGTAGGAAATGTCCTTGAGAGAGTGTTGGGTGTTCCTTTTTTACTTTGAATTTTCTGCCTTTAATTCCTGTATTTCTATCCTCTCATAAGTACACTCTAATTAGGCTTTTTCCCCACTACTCTCCTGAACATATTCTTTTTTATTTTAAGCATTTATTTTAATCACCCGGTACTCATCACAAATGCTCTCCTTAATCCCATCCCCTATGTAGCCACACCCCCACCCACCTCCCCTCTGGTAACCATCACTTTGATTTCTATAGTTAAGAGTCTGTTTCTTGGTTTCTCTTTTTTCCCCTTTGCTCATTTTTTTGTTTCTTAAACTCCACATATGAATACAATCATGCGGCATTTGTCTTTCTCTGACCTATGTCATTTACATTATATTCTCTAGTTCTATCCATGTTATTGGAATGGCAAGATTTTGTCCTTTTTTCTGTTTCAGTAATATTTCTTGGCATATATACCACATCTTCTTTATCAGTTCAGCTACCAATGGACACTTGGGTTGCTTCCACACTTTGACAATTGTACATAATGCTGTTATAAACATAGGGGGGCATATATCCTTTTGAATTAAGTGTTTTTGTATTCTTTGGATAAATACCCAGTAGTACAATTGCAGAATCATAGGATAGTTCTATTTTTAACTTTTT
>NW_021863212.1:0-904 GCF_006229205.1 Suricata suricatta | reverse complement strand
GTCACTGGATTGTTTTATGGGTGCTTTGATAAATTCTCTCTAGATCTTGGATACTAACCCTTTATCTGATAGGTCATCTGCAGGTATCTTCTCCCATTCTGTCGGTTGCATTTGTTTTGCTGATTGTTTCCTTTACTGTCGGCCCAGAGGAGGATCCAAGGCCCACACATGGTCAAAGTGGTCCAGGAAGGCAGCTGGTGACACAAGCAGCATGCATGGGTGTCAGGCCATGAGGGGAATATGGTCACCTGATGCTTTCAAAACAAAGACAAGGGCTTACTCCTCTCGCAAAGGACTCACAAGTACTCTCCCACTTCCTAGGTGATTTATGTGAGAGATAGGTGCTGTAGGGTATAAGAGTAGGGAAAAAAGGGTGATGTATATTAAGGAGGGTGCTTGTTGGGAGGAGCACTGGGTGTTATATGTAAGTGATGAATTATTGCAATCTACTCCTGAAGCTCAGACTACACTGTATGTCAGCTAACTTGAGAATGAATGAATGAATGAATGAAATGAATGAAGAAAAGAAAAAGAAAAGAAAAAATAGATGCTGAGCACCCACTCTGGACCAAGGATCATGACGTGATGGAAAGCTAGGACCTTCAGACTCAGACCCAAATTTGAATCCCAGTGGTATGATCCAGTTGTATTCAAGCAAGGCAATGAATTTCTCAGACTGATCACACGTAAAACGCCTATTTCCCTGCGTTACTATCAAGACTGAACATAGTATCCCCGGACATGGACACCAGGCACATAGTAGGCCTTCGATTATTCTATCCATCATTTACTGCATGCCTGCTGTGCACCAGGCATTGTTCTATAAACTCCTATAAGCTCAACGGAGTCAGTTAACTTGCACAAGCCTGCTGAAGAGGGAGAAAACTGAAATTAAGTAACTTTC
>NW_021863211.1:0-904 GCF_006229205.1 Suricata suricatta | reverse complement strand
CTTTGTCGGCCAGTAAGGCTGATTCTCCCCCATATCTCAAGACTTTGAGTTTGGAGTTTGGTTTCACCAGTAAACCCTGAGTGTACTTCTGACTCATATGCTCCTGCGCAGGTCAGCAAGCGTGCTTTGTGTGCTCATGCAGAGACCAGGTCCTTCTGTCCCATGGCCTCCTCCTCCTGTGGGACCTAGTTGTCCCTGCAGCCAGTGACTGGGGTGGGAGAGGGCTCTGGAGGGTGGCCGGGACAGGGCCACATTCCTGGCAGCGAGAGGGCACTTGACGGCCTAGATTGCAAGGGGCCGGGAAGGAACGTCGTCCCCCCACGTGCTCTGAAGGGAAAGGACATGAGGGTGAAAGAGAGGCCATCTGGGCAGCCCCGGCTCATGCCACAGGGCAAGTAATGTGGGGAACCAGAATTGGGAATGGACTCTAGGCATTTAGGCCCCTGACCCTGACCTCTCTCTACTGATCCCAAGAAGCCTGGATGCAAAGAGCCAAGGAAAAGCCATTCTGTTGAGATCATAGTTTTTATTAACAAACTTAGTTGGTTCAAATACTAAGAAGGTGAGGGAGAGGCTTTGTTTCAGAAGTAGCTCTTGGGGCACCTGGGTGGCTCAGTGGGTGGGGCATCCGACTCTTGATCTTGGCTCAGGTCATGATCTTGTGGTTTGTGAGTTCAAGCCCCACGTTGGGCTCTGGGCTGATGTCTCGGAGTCTGCTTGGGATTCTCTCTTTCTCCCTCTGTCCCTCTCTTTTCACTGCCTTTCTCTCTCAAAAATAAATAAACTTTAAAAAAATAAAGTAGCCCTTAACTCTGTGAAGATGACTTACCTCTGAGGACAGGCACAGGCACCCGGCTCACGGGCCGAGCATTAGAGGCACTGCGTCCATCCGAGCCCTCAGAGT
>NW_021863210.1:0-904 GCF_006229205.1 Suricata suricatta | reverse complement strand
TAGATAGATGATAGATTTAATTTTAGTTTGGTTGACACACAATGTTACATTAGTTTCAGATGTACAATTTAGTGATTTGACAAGTTTATATATTATTCCATGTTCATCACAAATATAGGTACCATCTGTTCCATTACATCTCTGTTATAATATCACTGACTGTATTCCTTTTTTTTTTTTTTAAGAGAGAGAGAGAGAGCACTTATGCAAGCACACAAGCCAGGGAGGGGCAGAGGTTGAGGGAGAGAGAGAATCTCAAGCAGATTCCACACACAGCATGGAGCCTGATTTGGGGCTTAATCTCAGGACCGTGAGATCATGACCTGAGATGAAATCCAGGGTCAGATGCTCATCTAACTGAGCCACCCAGGCGCCAACCACTGGCTGTATTCCTTGTGCTCTGCTTTTTATTCTAATAACTTGCTCATCTCAGAACTGGAGACCTGTATCTACCATCTCTCCTTCACCACTTTGTCCAGCTTCCCGGGCCCCTCACCTCTGGCAACCATCAGTTTGCTCACTATATTTATAGTGCCGCTTCTGCTTTTCATTTACTTTTTTAGATCCCATTTATGAATAGAATCATACGGTATTGTCTTTCTCAGCTTGACTCATTTTACTTGGTATAATACTCTGTAGGTCCATCCATGTTGTTTCAAATGGCACAATTTCACCATTTCTTTATAGCTCTGTAATATTCCATCCTGTGTGTGTGTGTGTGTGTGTGTGTGTGTGTGTGTATTTGTGTGTACCACATTTTCCTTATCTTCATCTATTGCTGGACACTCAGATTGTTTCCATGTCTTGGCTATATTAAATCATGCTACAATAAACATAGGGGTGCACATCTTTATAAGTTAGTGTTTTGATTTTCCCTGGGTAAATATCCAATAGTGGAATTATT
>NW_021863209.1:0-904 GCF_006229205.1 Suricata suricatta | reverse complement strand
GCCAGTAGAAGTAAGAGTAGGGGCACCTCGGTCCAACTCGTGACTTGGGCTCAGGTCATGATCTCACGTGGACTCGAGCCCCCCATCGGGCTCTGCACCGACAGTGCGGAGCCTGCTTGGTATTCTCTCTCTGCCCCTCCCCCTGCTTGCTCTTGTAATACAATTCATTTAATTTTTAAGAAGGAAGTAATAGTAGCAAAATAATAACAGCAACCAGGAAGGCGTGGGGCCCCTCCATTTCACATCGTCCTCAGGCTCAGAACGGCTCTTGACATAACCTGCCACCTGGAGCTAAGGGAGACACAGCCGGAGCCCTGGGGGGAGCGGACAGCCCGGAGGGGACGGGGGCTGTCACAGGGGGGGCCGTGCACCTGCAGCCCTACCTGGCGCAGACCCTGACAACTGCACAATCCGGACAGCCAGCCGGCAGGGACAGAACTCAGCCGGGGGACAGCCCACGCGAATCCGATGCTGCGGTGAACTAAGAAACCTCCGTGAGGACCCCCACGGGCTACGGGGCACAGTCGGGGTGCGGTGCAGGTGGCACCTCGGTGAACCCTGGCAGCCACCCGGTGGGCCCGGTGCTGTCATTCTCGCCCTGTGCAGTCCGTCCCCACAGCCTCCCGTGGACGGACCACTCTGGGCAGGCTGCCAAAGCTCCCGAGACGTGGTCACCACAAAGGAAAATATTGAAAGTCCCGGTCCTCGAGATTTTCCTTCCAGATGCACATTTCTGGTAATATTTTGACATCTGCTCATGGCCGGTTCTAACAAGTACCTTTTCCCTTTGCCGCCTTGCTGTATGAGATGTGGAAATTAAACAGCAGCAGCAGCCCTTGCTGGGAGGACCGTTATGGCAAAACTTCCAGCCCAGACTGCGGCCAGAGCTCTGCTGTGTGACCCC
>NW_021863208.1:0-904 GCF_006229205.1 Suricata suricatta | reverse complement strand
CTCAGATACCTCAGATCAAACCCAAAAGGTACAAATCCATGATTACATGAAGTATCATGAAGTTTTAATGTTTCAGATAGTTAATGACCCTAACACATGCCATTAGCAATGTCAGCTGACTGGCTGGTCTGAGGAACAAAGGGAGTAGTAAATGTTCCACCTCTGTAGCCTTTTTTGAACATCAGAGACTGGTGGTTATACAGCAAGAATATCTCACGTAGCAGATTGGCCTCTCTCCCTGCAATTTTGCTTTGACAACTATGTTTCACCCAAGTAATGGCCACATGTTGCTGCCTCCAAGGGATAGATGCAAATATTTGGGTGTATTTTTGCCTGACAGCAACCCGCATTCTATTCAAAGCGGAACTTCATTTTACTGTTGGTGAAGAGGCGAGTGATGACTTGTGAATGTACAAGTTGTTGGGAGTATGAGTAACTGATATTGAACATAAGTCCTTTTTATGGTCTCCATTCATTAGGGGAAAATCCAATCAGGCGGCACTGTTTTCATGTCACCAGGCTTGAAGCATGGTTTGGAAATAAAAACATTGGCTTCTACTTGTCCTCGGCATGGATTTAAGTAAGTTAGGTCTTAAAACTATGAGATAACATTAAAATTAAAAGAGTAGAGGCAGTATTTCTTCTTATATGAAAGGGAACAAAACAGAAAAGTCCATCATGTTACCAAAAAGTAAGCCTGGTACGTTTGTAGACGTCCACTTTAAAAACACTTTTATTCACTTATTCATGCATTCAGACATTTATTCAATCAACAGATTTTTATTGAGAACATATTTTGTATCAGATACTAGATTCTGGGTTGGTAGCAATGAAGAAAATGGGCACAGTCCCTTGACTCATAGAGATTACAGTAATCTCTATGTTCTGTACCAGAAAAAAAAAA
>NW_021863207.1:0-904 GCF_006229205.1 Suricata suricatta | reverse complement strand
CTCAGATACCTCAGATCAAACCCAAAAGGTACAAATCCATGATTACATGAAGTATCATGAAGTTTTAATGTTTCAGATAGTTAATGACCCTAACACATGCCATTAGCAATGTCAGCTGACTGGCTGGTCTGAGGAACAAAGGGAGTCGTAAATGTTCCACCTCTGTAGCCTTTTTTGAACATCAGAGACTGGTGGTTATAAAGCAAGAATATCTCACGTAGCAGATTGGCCTCTCTCCCTGCAATTTTGCTTTGACAACTATGTTTCACCCAAGTAATGGCCACATATTGCTGCCTCCAAGGGATAGATGCAAATATTTGGGTGTATTTTTGCCTGACAGCAACCCGTATTCTATTCAAAGCGGAACTTCATTTTACTGTTGGTGAAGAGGCGAGTGATGACTTGTGAATGTACAAGTTGTTGGGAGTATGAATAACTGATATTGAACATAAGTCCTTTTTATGGTCTCCATTCATTAGGGGAAAATCCAATCAGGCGGCACTGTTTTCATGTCACCAGGCTTGAAGGATGGTTTGGAAATAAAAACATTGGCTTCTACTTGTCCTCGGCATGGATTTAAGTAAGTTAGGTCTTAAAACTATGAGATAACATTAAAATTAAAAGAGTAGAGGCAGTATTTCTTCTTATATGAAAGGGAACAAAACAGAAAAGTCCATCATGTTACCGAAAAGTAAGCCTGGTATGTTTGTAGACGTCCACTTTAAAAACACTTTTATTCACTTATTCATGCATTCAGACATTTATTCAATCAACAGATTTTTATTGAGAACATATTTTGTATCAGACACTAGATTCTGGGTTGGTAGCAATGAAGAAAATGGGCACAGTCCCTTGACTCATAGAGATTACAGTAATCTCTATGTTCTGTACCAGAAAAAAAAAA
>NW_021863206.1:0-904 GCF_006229205.1 Suricata suricatta | reverse complement strand
TGTATGTGTGTGTATGTGTGTGTGTGTGTGTGTGTGTGTGTGTGTGTGTGTGTGTGTATTTAATGTTTGTTTATTTTTAAGAGAAAGAGACAGAGCGTGAGCAGGGGAAGGGCAGAGAGAGACATAGAATCTGAAGCAAGCTCCAGGCTCTGAGCTGTCAGCACAGAACCAGATGCGGGGCTTGAACCCACGACTCATGACCTGAGTCAAAGTTGGATGCCTAACCGATTGAGCCACCCGGGCGCCCTAAGGAAAGCACTTTAAGGAGAAGGGAGATGGGATCATGTGCTGTCTGGAGTCATAGAGGGTGGGTCGGATGCGGACAAGAGATGGGTGGTGGAGGCCACCAGGAGACCCCTGCCCGGTCAAGGTGAGAGGGGTCGGTGGCCTGTCTCTGGCCATGGCGGTGCAAAGGCAGGGAGGTGGTGGAGCTGGACCTGCCTAGTGAGGAAACGTACAGAGCCACATGATGAGTCAACTAAGGACGGAGGAGGAAGGAGTCAAAGTGACCCTTAGGTGTTTGACGATCTAAGTGTGACCAGTGAACAGTCTGGCTCGGAGTGAGGTGGGGGTCAAGGGCAGTGCTGACGGAGGATGTCTCTGGGCTCCCCAAGTGGACATGTCAGAAAAGCAGGAGTATCTTCAAGTCTGCAGCTCTGGGCAGAGGTCTGAGCTGCAGCCATAAACTGGAGGGAAAGACAGACGTCAGGAAGACAAAGGGATCTGACTCGGAGGGGGGCACGCATTCTCCAGAGACACGGCCAGAAACCGCACTCTCATCAGGACAGTCAGCAAGGCGGACAGCTGCCCGAGAGGGGAGGGCGGGACCAAGAGAAACAGACCTTCATGAGGTACTTGCTGGCGGCTCTCCTGGGTGTTGAAAAAGAGTATTTATAAGCGGAGT
>NW_021863205.1:0-904 GCF_006229205.1 Suricata suricatta | reverse complement strand
TAGATTGTTTGCAGATAAAGCGATTCCCATGGAACGTTTACCCTGACTAACTTCATAATAGACTTTGATTTTGAAGATCAAGCCCCAGAACTTGCTTTTGAACCTGTGCCTTGGTTTCTAACATAGGATTTTCAGTTCCTGTGTTCTCAAATTTAGCACAAACGTCTATAAAGTAGTAATGTTTTCTTTCCCACTTACCATTTTTACTTTCTGGGCTGGATGATGAGGCCCTTCCTGTTCCCACCTAAAATAGAACTTTCCAAATGAGTCTATTAGAAATGTGACTTGGTTTCCTGCCACACCTGACTCCTGGTGGGGACATGTGGGTTCATAAAGGCTAAGCTTCACAAATCATCTGAATGATCATGTGAAAAATGAAAATTCTTATTTAGTAGGTTAAGACTGAAATTCTACATTTGTAACAATTCCCAGAAGATGTCCATGCTACTGATCTGAAAACCATCCCTTGAGTTGCAAGGCATTAATGACTCATTCACAAACAATATCATCCATTCCTAAAACAGTATTTAATTCTACTATGTGCCAAGCCCTGGGATAAGAAACTAAAAAGAAATGTAACCTAATCCTCACCCAGAAGAAGCCCAGAGTCTAATATGGCAACACATTTAACAAGTAAATGCTCGGGGGTGCCTGGGTGACTCTGTCATTGAGTGTCTGATGCTTTATTTCAGCTCAGGTCATGATCCCACAGTCAGAGGATCCATCCCGCGTTGGGCTGTGTGCTGAGTGTGGAGCCTGCTTAAGATTCTCTCTCTTACCCCCTGCCCCGTCCCCTCCTCACTATGTCTCTCTAAATTAAAAAAATATATATTTTAAAAAACCATAAATTATATGACCATTAATACAATGGAAAGATAAGCCACAACCTGGGAGAAAAGACTTG
>NW_021863204.1:0-1801 GCF_006229205.1 Suricata suricatta | reverse complement strand
CCCTAAACCATCAATTGTAATAGTTTCATGCCACTCAGGAGCAAAATGTGAGAATAAGTACTCAATTAAGGACTGTTGTTCAGCCTCAACAGACTTACACTATGTATTTGGCCATACACTGTCCCATTTTTAACTAGGCTAGTTCAAAAAGATATTGTGTTAAAACTTTCAATGCTAATGGAAGGTTCAGCATTAATGAAGTTTTTTTTCTAAAAAAAAAAACATGGCAGATAAAATTGCATGCATTTCTTTTGCAAATATAATTTCTCATCAACAAGTACATATATAGTGAACATTTCATTCGCAGCTTACTGAATAGAAGTAAATGACCAATAATAAATAGTCTTTATAGTACAGTGACAGTTAATACCAGTAAAAACAAGTGCCCCTCAAAGTCTGGCCAATGGAAATGACATGGAATTCTTTGCATTTTACATTGTTCTATGATTAAAAATAGACCACAATACCAAAATTTACTACCAAGAAAATTCAGTGTCCTTGATATGTACTGATGTAGCTTTACCAAAGTGTGTATTTTCAGACCTGAGAACATCAATGACATTCCCATCCTCACTTCCCAGAGAAATTGAAACATCCAGACAGCTGATAATATTTTAAAATTTTTGTATGAAAACTTTTTGTTTTAGAACACTCATCATATTTCTAGATAAGTTAATATTATTAAAACTAAACACATCACACAGCACCTTTTTCTTAATATCTTGAAAAGTATACAAGAACAAGAAGACAGAAGGGCTGCTTAGAAAAGCCCACAGTCTTTTAGATTCTCTTTGATGATTATATCTGTAACTGCATCAAACACGAACTTGACATTTTGAGTATCTGTAGCACACGTCATGTGGGAATAAATTTCCTTATCTTCCTTTTGTAAATTCAGATCTAGAAACTGGTTTTTGATGTAGTTCCCTGCATCTTCAAATGTATTTGGTCCTTGTTACAAAAAGAAATAAAGAAACATTAATTGAATTTTAGAAGGAATGAAGTTAGGCATAATATCAGTGCATCTTAACATTTTACCTTGTGTGCTGCTATTTGATATGGTCAGTATTGAAGACAAGTGGCAATGGTCAATTATCAGGGATTTATGCAATGTTCAGTTGCTGGGAACTATGCTTACCCCACTGGGTGGGGGCTTCATTTGGCTAAATGCTTATAATACAGTAAGAATACTAACACATGTACATAAATAAGTGAGTAATGAAGCTTATATATATGACAAAGGCTGTGCATGTCTGTGTATGTGGGTGTGTGCTAATATTAACTAAAAGAAGAATAGAAATTCTAGATGAGGGGACTACAGAATGAGGTAGTATTTAAGCTGGATCTCAAGGGGTAGCTCGAGGAGAGAAGGAAATAGTAAGAGTGAAGGCCAAAAGCAGGAATGAGAAAGACCTGTCACTTAACTTGAAGGTAGGGTTGAGCGGCAAATGTGCTCTTTGCAGAATCTAGTTGGAATTGTAGCAAATCAAGTAGAAATGATGGTATAGGTCAGATTATGGACTATGTCACTAACTGAACAAAGGGCTTGAGCTATGTAAAACTAGAGACAGCTATTCTTTTTTTGAAACTTAATTTATTTGAGAGAGAGAGAGAGAGAGAGAGAGAGAGAATACAAGTGGGGGAGAGGCAGAGAGTGAAGGAGACATAATCCAAAGCAGGCTCCAGGCTTTGAGCTGTCAGCACAGAGCCTGACACAGGGCTCTAACTCACAAACCATGAGATCATGACCTGTGCCAAAGTTGGATTCTTGCTTAACTGTCTGAGCCACCCAGGAACCCCA
>NW_021863203.1:0-904 GCF_006229205.1 Suricata suricatta | reverse complement strand
AATTGGTTATTTTAAAAGAAACACTAAATATTGTGATTGGGTCCTGCCAAAAGTAATGAACACTCTAAACAAAATGTATGGTTAAAGTTGTTGCCAATGCTGTTATGTGATAATGATTGGATCACTGTACCTGTGTCACAATTTCCTGTAACTCCCCCTTCCCAAACCCCATAAAAACCCCACTCAGCCCTTGTTCGGGGCTCTCAGCACGGATCCACTGCTCTGGTGAAGTCTGTGAGCCCAAGCTTAAGCCCGGCGAACTTAAGCCTGTAATAAAGCCCTTTGCTTTTGCATGTGTGGCTCGGTCTCCCTGGTGGTCTCTGGTTTTGGGGGACGATGTTGAAATCTGGGCATAACAAATGTGTAGGTTGCAAAGCAGATTATAGGAGTGCCTGGGTGGCTCAGTTGATGGAGGGAAGGACTTGATTTCAGCTCAGATCATGATCCCAGGGTCATGACATTGAGCCCCATGTTGGGCTCTGTGCAGAGTGTATTGGAGTTAAGAAACCAAAAAAATGTTACCAGTGAGAGAGCCTGCATTGTGTGAAAGGAGGTCTTGGTCTTTGTTCTTGGATTCCCCAAGAAAAGATTTATGTGGGGATCCACATTTAAATAAAGACAGCCTGAAGAAAAGTTGTAAGAGCAAAACAGTTTATTAAAGCAAAGGTATACTCTCACGATGGGAGAGTGGACAAGTTCCTTGAGGTGGAATTGTTCTGGGATTGGATCATTGTTGTCTCAGGGCTGGGATGAGCTGTGATATACAGTGCACAGTAGGGTGTTCTCTAAAGGGAGGCTGCTTCCAGTCATTTGGGGAGCTCCTCCCACAGGTGGTGATGGGTAGTTTTTGATCTTATAAGGTGAGGTCTATAACTGAAACACCAGAGCAGCCCTTCTCCATGGT
>NW_021863202.1:0-904 GCF_006229205.1 Suricata suricatta | reverse complement strand
TTCCATCATTTACAATACAGTAGTTACAATGACACTCCAAACAGAAAAGCAAAGTAAAAAATCAAAACCCCAACTTCTATTTCATGTAATTAGACTTATACAGAAATTAGAAGGTTAAGTAACAACTAGTTAATCACCTAATTTCACAGCTATCTGAAGTGGCAATCGTTATATAGCAGCTTATCTATGATACATTCAAATTAAGTGATACAATTTATTACTTGCCCATAAGCTACAACACAGCCTGCTTAATACCTTTCCTTAAATTCCACCTCTATACTACAATATACTTGAGGTCCATGCAATAAAGTAGCTACCTTTTATGTAGGAAATGGATGATTAAGTCTTTGGTGTAAAAGCAACTTCATTTAAACATAACTACCCCCACCACCAAAAAAAGAAGAGGGGGGGAAAAAAGTAAAGAAAATAATAAGGGAACAACCCAAGACACACTTCCTATGGGAAAAAAAAAAAACTAGCATGTAATTTCTGTCCTTGACGGAATGTATTAAATAAGCAAACACCCCCAACAAGCAAAACAAGTACTACAATGTAAAAATATTAAAAAAAGAAAACGCTCTCACATGCATAAATGAAAGATTGCACACAAAGAACTCACATCTTTTCAAGCTTCAATAGTAAATATTCTGCTACTCTGTATTAAATACTGCATGGTTTGCCCAAGCTAAGATGAAACCACAGCATGAATCAATAAGCATTTTGCATTTTCTTTCATTATCTACTCAAAGTCATGCCTACTACACCTCTAAACATTTCTTTAAATCCAATTATACAGCAAACACTCCCAAAATAAACTTAGATTGTATTGCAGTTTCACTTAACAGTATAGAAAATGCTGTGTTGTGACAGGTATCAACTATCTATTAGATACTGAATCAATTTT
>NW_021863201.1:0-904 GCF_006229205.1 Suricata suricatta | reverse complement strand
TTCCAGGGGCCAACAGCTGACTCCAGGGCTTCCACTGACAGGAGCCTCTCCACATTGCCTTGTATTTGAATGTTAAGTCTCCCTTCCTTCCCCATATGATAAACCTCTAGTCACCTACTGATAAAGGTTATGCATGAGTCTTCCACCAATCTATGTTCTGGGAAATTTTTACATACCAAAGAATTTGTCATCAAAAATCATTGTCTAAGGCAATTGCCACTTCTGTTTTGTACCCCATACATTTTTTCAATAAATAAAGCTGACTCTAGGATAAGGGTAGAGACGCTTGCCTGGTGAGCAGGATAAAAAAAATAAAAAAGAAGCCGAGGCTCTCTCAGTCTCGCTGACACGGTTCATCCTTCAGGGAGCCCTGGACCTGCTGGAGCTGGACTCCGGTAGACAGTCTCTTTGGCATTCCCCAAGACAGGGGTCATATTACTGGCCTCAAATTAGTTGATGCCTTTCTGTCAGGGCAGTTTTGCCCAAGGCCAAGAACCAAGCTAGCAATTGCTTTTCACATGGGCAACTTTTGATTACAAAACTTGAAAGGTGTCCATTGAGTAATGTATTTCATTTCTGCCAGAAGCTCTAATCCTGTGCATGCTGTGGTTGTATATTTCTAATGTCATCTGAGGAGTTGATTCATAGACCAGAATATGACTACCTGTTCCACTGTCCTCTGTACATTTTAAACACTGGTTTCTGCTCAAAAACTCATTGAAATTCAACTTTCTTTGGGGGGAATTAGGTCCCAAAGACTTCTAGGTGAGAAGTGAAACCCTTTCCAAACCTGAACAGCCAGTCCTGCTGACCTCTGATACAGTTGTTGGTTGGCAGGATGTCCAAGAGGTCCTTTACTTCTCACCGTTTGAGGAATGTTGCTAGTTGCTCCAGCCCACGTGAT
>NW_021863200.1:0-904 GCF_006229205.1 Suricata suricatta | reverse complement strand
GAACACTTGGTTTATCAAGTGTTGATCCTGTGCCTTGCAATATTCTATGATAAAGTTGCGTACAACTGGGCATGGGGAGACTTTAGCGTGCATTAAAAAGTGTTACAGGTTCCGTGATAGGAATAGGGGTTATGATGCGGTACAATGGAGAGGTGGTCCTTTCGATCTGGACGAAGCTCCTTACGTTTCTTGGATCTGGGTCTGTATGGAACGATTTCGACTATCATTTTTTCAAATCTCTTTTGCCTCCCACCCCCCACCTTATTCCTTCTGTGATTCCAATTGCGCTTGCCCCACAGGTCACTGAGACTCTATTTCCTCCCAAAACTTTTCTCTCTATGCTTCTTGTCTGCCTAGTTGTCTTTCAAACGCAGCTGAAAGCTGGCAGATTTATGAAGCCACTCCTAAAAGTAGCCTCTATCAAATAGCTCTGACTTCACAAACTCACTGAAAGGGTCTCATGGACCCTGGAAGGCATTTTGAGAACCACCATCCTAGATCAATCCATAAAAATCAATTTTAAAAAATCAAACAGAATGACAACTAACCTTAGTTGTGGGGAAATGGGATCATGAAGCATTCAATCCAAAACAGGGCAGGAAAAGTTGGGAAAAGTTAAAAGGAGGAGGAATAAGTCGAATGATAGACTTAATGCCAGCCATATCAGTTATTAATAGCAAATGTAAATTAACATGCCAACTAAGAAAAGTCAGGTGATCAGATTTGATAGGAAAAACAGGATCAAACCACATCTGTCCATTGAAACTCAATTTAAAAATAGATACTACCATGTAAAAACTATGAAAAGAAAACCACAGAGGCCATATTTACATTACATAAAGTAGACTTCCAAGAAATATTCTATAATGATAATTCATGAAGAAGACATTCCATTAAGGGGCAC
>NW_021863199.1:0-904 GCF_006229205.1 Suricata suricatta | reverse complement strand
CATTGAAGACCTTGAGCTCCTGATCAGAGTTCTTCCAAAACACGCAGTGGAGGGGAGGGATCCTCACTGTTGAAAGGACACCGTTGGCAGCAGCGTGAGTCCTACTGCAGCCGGTGGATTCCTGCTCATCCCGCCTTCAGAACTGGGGCTGCTCAGACGTACGTCCCTCCCCCTTGAGAAAATAATGAATCCAGTTTTTTACTCATTCAATTCACTAGAGAGGTGCCAGAAACTCCACCTGACTGAGACAACCATGGGGGAGTCCCAGGAGACCCCTGCAATGGGACTATGACCTCAACACCACCTCACAGTGACTGTCACACTCAGGAGAGACAGGATCAGAGATGATGCTCAGCCCACAGAAAGTTCCATCACCATGCTCCCCCCTTTCCAGCAAGAGACAAAGCCTCAAGCCTGAGACCAGAGCCTCTTTCTTCGGCCCTCATCCCTCATGCTAGCTTTGGTATTTATGTCTATGCAAATGGACCAGGCAGGGATTCATCCCTGTGGGACCCAAACACCAGCCAGACTGCGTCATGAATCCACAGTCCACTTCAGGGAAACAGGATACAGAAAGGTCACAGCAGCCGCTCCACCTGCTGCAAGGCCATCTACTGGTTCCTGCAGGATCCCCTGGTCCCTGAGGCTGCAGGTGCAGAGTGACAAGTGGAAGGCTGGACCCCACACTCCAGGCAGAGTCCATGGTGCATCCCAACCCCATACCTGGGATCTCAGAACCTAAGCAGAGGGAGGACGGGGCCCCATGAGGATCAGAGAACACCACTACGGACACAGCCACGGCGTGGTGCTGAAACCAGCTTGGAAATGGAAGATTCCAGAGATGGTATGCTCCTGGTTTCCTTAACTTTTCCATAGTGTTCCCAAAATGATTTTTTTTTTTTTT
>NW_021863198.1:0-904 GCF_006229205.1 Suricata suricatta | reverse complement strand
AGGGAGTGAGAGTGAGAGAGAGAGAGAATCTCAGCCAGGTTCTAGCACAGCCCAAAAAAGGGCTCAATATCACCAACTGTAAGGCCATGCTAACACAATATCAAGAAAAACAAAAACTAACTATCTGGGGCTAAATGAACTGATGAAGATGCTTATAATTTTTATGACATTTTTTGAAAGATTGCTAGTACTTTAATATTTTGTTTTCCAGATTTAAAGAATTCCCCCTTCTCCTTTTTTAAAGCTCTCTATAATTTACAGCAATTTATAATTTGTTATATTTGAAACATGTATCTTTTTTCTCTCTATCTGCTCCCTCCAGAGTTCAGAAACTCTTATTAAATATTATTACTTTTATGGCAATATAGGTATTTCCTGGAGTTCAAATATAATCTGTTCACTATGTCACAGGACACAACTGGGCAAGTCCTTAGTTTGGCTCCTCAGCTTAAAAAGACTTTTATTTTACTTTATTTTATTTTATCTTTAAATAGTTTATTGTCAAATTGGTTTCCATATAACACCCAGTGCTCCTTCCCACAAGTGCCCGCCTCCATCACCTCCACCTCTTTTCTTCCCTCCCCCTTCCCCTTCAGCCCTCAGTTCGTTTTCAGTATTCAGTAGTCTCTCAAGTTTTGCGTCCCTCTCTCTCCCCAACTCTCTTTCCCTCTTCCCCTCCCCCTGGTCCTCCATTAGGTTTCTGCTGGTCTCCTGTTAGACCTATGAGTGCAAACATATGGTATTTGTCCTTCTGCGCCTGACTTATTTCGCTTGGCATGACACCCTCAAGGTCCATCCACTTTGCTACAAATGGCCAGATTTCATTCCTTCTCATTGCCATGCAATACTCCATTGTATATATATACCACATCTTCTTGATCCATTCATCAGGTGATGGACATTT
>NW_021863197.1:0-904 GCF_006229205.1 Suricata suricatta | reverse complement strand
CACTGTCTGGAATCAGGGTACAACTTACAGCCACTGTCTAATGTATGGCAGTGCTGTTATGATTCTGCAAACCTCTTCTCTTTGACACCTCTGGAAAACAATCAAGCATAAAACCCTCTTAGCCTTGATGCTCTGTGGGTTATACTCTTTGCTAGTCTATTTCCGTAAGTTTGTTTTGGCCCGTGCTCAGTAAACCATAAATTTAACATTATTCAGTTAAAAAAAAAAGGCATCTCTATTATTCCTTTGAATCATTCCTTCTCTATGTGCTGTTTGCTGCTTCTGAAATTCTACTCATTCTTCTCCCTCTAAGTCTACATTTCTTTTATCTTTTCTTAAGTCTCTGTTCATGGCTTTGTTCTCTCCCTTTGGGTTTTGGGAGAAAGGTTTAAGCTTGTCTCAGACTGCTCTGATTTCATTCTCCACAATAGACAACTGTGTTGCGTAGAGGCGAGTGTCCGCTGCAGATTTTAAATTATCTGTTGTGTATTTTCCCTCCATACAATCCTTCCCATCTCTACCTCTTTCTTCTTTCATATCACCCATAAATATAATGTTTCCAAATATAATGCTCCAAAGAATTATGTTAAAATATACTTTAGAAATATTCTAAAATGTATTTTCCCATTCCTTGCAACGCCCCAGTTTGCAAGGCGATTTTTGTTCTTTTTTTTAAATGTTTTATTTATTTTTGAGAGAGGGAGAAAGAGAGAGACAGTGTGAGCCGGAAAGGGTCAGAGAGAGAGACACACACAGAATTTGAAGACAGGCTCCAGGCTCTGAGCTAGCTGTCAGCACAGAGCCCGACACGGGGCTCAAACCCACGAACCCTGAGATCATGATCTGAGTCGAAGTCAAACACTTAACCACCTGAGCCATCCAGGTGCCCCTTGTTCTTTTTTTT
>NW_021863196.1:0-904 GCF_006229205.1 Suricata suricatta | reverse complement strand
CCCGCCCGCTCCTCTGCCACGGGGCTTCCTCTGTGTCCTGACCTCCCCTCGCTCCCCATCACCGTCTGCCTGGTTCCTCGATGGTGGTCTGGTCTACATTATTACGTCCCTCATTCGAGAAGGGCTCTGCACTAACGAACACAGTAGGATACCAGCTTGACACCTGCTTCCCAGAAATCCCATGATCCTTGTGTCCCCCCCACCTCGCCCCAGTTAGAGCCATCCTGGGAAAGGAAAGGATGACGTGGTGGAGAAGAGCCAGTTCTTGATGTCAGGAGCGTGGAGGGGGGGTGCAGGGCCCCAACCGCCGAGGCCCCGGAGGGACGGGCTGCCGGCAGTGGTGCAGGACCAAGCCTGTCCCCCATCCCCTGCTGAGGCACCGGGGGCTCAGACACTGCCCCTGGGGACGGTGGAGACGTCATACGTCAGATATCATTTTTACCGACGGGCCCAAGAGGTGAAAGGAGACATTCAGTTGTTGTGGGGAAATGACAGAGATTCTTTTGCCTGCTCACCTGAGTTGTGGAATGAGATTCAGACCCACTGGCCCAGGCCTGGGCAGAGGAGGGTTTCTACCTAGAGCACGAAGGAAGCCGACATCTCATTACTGAGAGGGGGGCCCGAGTTGTTTATGTGGAGACCCACACAGCAATGGCAACATTTTTAAGTCCAACTTGTAAAGATGTTGGACTAGGACGAGTGGACAAATCTGTCCTTGTGGTAGGTAAAGACTCAGAGGACACCCGGGTCAGCCAGCGGGCACAGTCGTGGGCTCAGGGGACCAGCACTGAGCCTACATCGTCCTGTGCTGCAGAACATGATGAAGAAATGATAACTTGGGCACGTGCTTTCTCCCACCTCTTCCAGGGCGCACGGACCAACTCCTGAACTGGGGCGAGGCAGC
>NW_021863195.1:0-904 GCF_006229205.1 Suricata suricatta | reverse complement strand
TTGATATTCAGTCCAGGGTCAGCTTTGCCCAGAATTGGTCTGAAAAGATGCAGCTCCTCTTACCTTGGTAAGAAACTTGTGTGACAGTTGGGGAAGGAAGGAGGCTCAAGGTGGCACTTTTTGTCCTGGTACCTGAGCTTCTTGCTGGATAAAGAGTACAGTGAAGCAGGACATGGATACATTCTTTGATCCTAAAGATGTTATAATCTCTATAGCCCAGTGACCACACTTCCCTTCACCTTCCGTCTGCTACAGGAAGTCCGGTCACGGTGTGAGCCATGGTTTGGCTCTGCATGCTAAATAAATGCTCTTCGGAATTGGTTTGGCCACGCTAGCAGCATGTGCATGCAGCTTCCGGCAATGGTCCCTCAGCCGTAGTGTGCAAAGGAGTTGGTTAAAAATGCCCATTCTCCTCGGAATTTCTGGGTCAGTGGGTTTGACTGAGAGTCCAGGTGCCTGCATTGTAAACTAGTCCACAGCTGGTTTGGCTAAAGACAATTTGTGGATCATTCTTATAAGATTGGCTTTTAGAAAATAATAATAAGCTAATATTTACTAAGTCTTTGCTATGAGCTAGGCATTGTGCTAATACTTTAGATTGTATTATTCTTTCCTTTTTTTGAGAGAGAGAGAGAGAGAGAGCATGTGTGCATGAGTGTGTGCATGAGTGGGGGAGGGAGGGGGAGAGAGAGAAAGAGGGAGGGAGGAGACTCTCAGGGAGGCTCTATACCCAGCTCAGAGCCTGACTCAGGGCTGGAGCTCAACAACTGATCTCAACCACCATGAGATCATGACCTGAGCCAAAATCAAGAGTTAGATGCTTGACCGACTGAGCCACCCAGGCGCCCCATGTCGTATTAGTTCTTAATCCTCACAACAGCTCACCAGTTGGTCAGGCGCTATC
>NW_021863194.1:0-904 GCF_006229205.1 Suricata suricatta | reverse complement strand
AGTCCCCAAACATGGCCAACATTTGTGAATGCCAGCTGCTGATTTTTAGGAGTTTACAAATATACATGCATTCCCAAGGGTGAAGGGGACGTTGTGAAACAAAGCACTTCACAGTATTTTACATATTACCTTGTTAGTGGGTTCCCAGTATTGGCTGAATATAAAAAGAATAGTGAATTTTATTTTTACAAAGAATGCAAAAATAATTAGCCAAGATTTGATTTATGAACATGCATAAAAATCACTTATATTTGATAGTTTTAAAATTAGTTTTAAATGAAATATTTTTAAAAATACAGATTAACATTTAGGAAACAGCCTATGTGCCTATAACATCCAGATATAACAGGTTTTATCATTTACACATCTATCCTTCTGAATCAAAATAAAAACCAAAGAAAATGTTACTGGTATAGTTGCAAATGACATATCAGATAAAGGGCTAGTGTACAAAATATACAAGAAACTCACCAAACTTCACACCCACAAAACAAATAACCCAGTGAAGAAATGGGCAGAAGACATGAACAGACACTTCTCCAAAGAGGACATCTAGATGGCCTACAGGCACATGAAACGATGCTCAACATGAGAAATGAAAGCAAAACTGAACTCTTGGGACTTCATCAAGAATAAAAGCTTCTGCACTGCAAAGGAAACAACCAAGAAAACTAACAGGCAACTGACAGAATGGGAAAAAATAGTTGCATTCTTTGTAAAAATAAAATTCACTATTCTTTTTATATTCAGCCAATACTGGGAACCCACTAACAAGGTAATATGTAAAATACTGTGAAGTGCTTTGTTTCACAACGTCCCCTTCACCCTTGGGAATGCATGTATATTTGTAAACTCCTAAAAATCAGCAGCTGGCATTCACAAATGTTGGCCATGTTTGGGGACT
>NW_021863193.1:0-1801 GCF_006229205.1 Suricata suricatta | reverse complement strand
CACCGTGAGCCTTAAGGCCAAACCCAGGCTGAAGGCGCTCTAGCTGAAAGCCTCTCCCCTCTGTCCTGTCCTGGTCCTACTTCTGGACTTCACATGCTTTCTCCTAGAGACACCCCAGGGGTGCGCTTTCCACAGCCTCAGCCTCCTCCTACCATTCCAGAGTGCCTGACATAAACACCTCTCTCTTTCTCTCATTTTTTAAAATCCAACAGTAGTACCCCACAAGTGCATCAAGTGTGTTGAAGAGTGGTCCCCCAAAGGTCCTGTCCACCTGGAACCTCAGAGTGTGCAGAATGTGACCTTACTTGGAAATAGGGTCCTCACAGATGTAATTAGTTAAGATGACGTCATGCTGGATTGAGGGGAGCCCTAAATCCAGTGACGAAGGTCCTTCTAAGAGGAGAGAGATACTCGCACACAAAGACAGAGGCATGACCAGAGTCACGCATCCACAGGCCAAAGCAAGCCAAGACTTCGGGAGCCACTATAATCTAGGAAGAAACCAGGAAGGACCCTCCTTCCCAAGCCTTCAGAGGGAGCATGGCCCTTGATCTCACACTTCTAGCCTCCTAAAAGGGCTGCTCTCAGCAGCCCCCTGCAGCCCTAGGAAATTAACAGAATGCTGTTCTGTACCTTGCTCTTCCCACTCAACCTGTCCAAAAGACAGTGACACTGTTTCTCTTTTTTTTAATTTTTTTAATGTTTTATTTACTTTTGATACAGAGAGAGACAGAGCATGAGAGGGAGAGGGGCATAGAGAGAAGGAGATACAGAACCAAAAGCAGGCTCCAGGCTCTGAGCTAGCTGTCAGCACAGAGCCTGACGCGGGGCTCGAATTCATGAACGTGAGATCTGACCTGAGCCGAAGCCGGAGGCTTAACCGACTGAGCCACCCAGGAGCCCCTCTCTTTTTCTTCTATAAGCTGCTAAGTATTCCAGTTTGTATAGACTGTGATTTAATCTGTCTCCTGTTAAACATTTAGGCCATTGCCAAACGTGAACTTCCACAGCTAATGCTGCAATGACGGTCTTTGTGCAGACAGCTGGGTGCCTCCCGACCCCCACCCTGGGGGAAGTGCATAGGGAGAGACACAGCGCTGGGTTGAGGAAAGGGGGGCCTCGGGTATATTCTTGAAAGGTATTGCAAAGGGGCCCTCCCATGGGGGCAGACGCTTGACATTCTTAAAAGCAAGCTCTGCAATTTTTCATCGGCGGGCTCATTTGTTTGTTTTTAATTGTTCTTATTTGTTGTCATATTCCAAATCCATGTAAGTTGGTTGCCACAAATAAAACATTACAATACAAAGACGTCTGTGTTTGTCTCTCTTCTTAGAAGGACACATCTGACATCTTCCTCTTGCACTTCCTTCCCGTCCTTCTCTCCTTAATGGTACTACTGGGGTCAGCGCCTGGCCCTGCGCATCTTTCTCCCTGTTCACACTAAATATGTGGACATACGTACACATAGAGAGGAAGTTTGCTTGTTTGTCCGAATAAAATCAAATAGCCAGACCCACATAACTTCTCTTCCTACTTCACAACAGGCAAATCTCCAGGTCAGTATTATATATATTGTTTATCCTCTGGACACAAACACATTCAGATACCATCCTTCATCAGTGGGATGTTTAGCAGGCAGGCCGAAGGCTGAGCGTTACACATATTTTCAGGACAATTTTTTTTTACTTTTTTTAAAATTTATTTTTGAAAGAGAGAGACAGTGTGAGCAGGGGAGGGTCAGAGAGAGAGGGAGATACAGAATCTGAAGCAGGCTCCAGGCTCTGAGCTAGCTGTCAGCACA
>NW_021863192.1:0-904 GCF_006229205.1 Suricata suricatta | reverse complement strand
CCAAACAAACAAACCATAGGAATAAAGGAAAAAAATGGTCCCGGGTAAGGGACATCTGGGTGGCTCAGTCAATTAAGCATGTGACTCTTGGTTTCAGCTCAGGTCATGATCTCCTGGTTACATGAGTTCGAGCCTTGCATTGGGCTCTGTGTAGCCAGCAGCACAGAGCCTGCTTGAGATTCTCCCTCTCTCTGCCCCTTCTCTGTTGACACTGAATCCCTCTCTCTCTCTCTCTCTCTCTCTCTAGATAAATAAATAAACTTGGAAAACGTCATACCTGGTAGACACAGAGTCCAACATGAAGCTTGAACTCATGAATAGTTCAGACACTTAACTGACAGAGCAACCTGGGCCCCTTAACACACCTCCTTTTTAATGTTACAGTATATTTTCCTACTTGAATGCTCAGGGGAAAAATTAACCTTCAATATGTACCTGAATCAGGCATGGGGTGCTGGGGGCACACACTTTCCCTCAGCCTCAAACTCTGCGGTGACTCAGCTCAGTGCTGGCTTCTATTTAGAATGGAGATATTTTGTTCATCATAGATTTTGGGGGGGGGGGGCATTCGCACTGATATTTTCAAAATGATTGCATGAAAGTATTCCTCATCTGGGCTTAAAACAAGTGCCTCCCTCCCCCCACCCTGCCCCCAGGCCTGCCTGAGACCACCCCTACTAGTCCAGGGCTCCCCAGCTCCTTGATGGGCCCCCTGCCCCTGGTTTTTGCTGGTTTCACAGTCCAGCCACTGATGTTCCCATCATACATTTCATCCTGCTTCCTCTTTTATATTTTCTTAATCACTTTACCCATCACCCTGTGAACACGACCCTTTAAGGGTGTTTGTTGTTGCAGGTTACTTGTATGATAGGACAGTGGTGGATACACGTCCCTATACCTGTGT
>NW_021863191.1:0-905 GCF_006229205.1 Suricata suricatta | reverse complement strand
TGCTAGATGTGACTCTTGCCCTTCAAGGAGCTTGTGGTCTCCTAGCAAAAAGTCTTTTGTTTGTTGCAGGGATTCTCTTTGTTCCTAAATAGAGAGTGTTCATTAAAATAGGTGGGTTGGGGAGGGAAGTTAAGGACATATGGTAAACTCCTTCAGGACCCAAGAGTAACTTTTAATCACGGACATCCTCCTTTCTGACTGTCACTGCCATCTAAGAGTTAGTGCATCTTCGAAAAGGGTCCCCCTTCCTTCCATGCTGTTGTGAGACCCTCCCCTTTTACTTCAAGTACATGTTTCAAATGAATATGTTACTTGTTGTTTCAAACTCCTAATGGTAGTAGGTGACCACTTATGAGGAAAACCTTTGGATTTGTCATGACTGTGGGTAGTTTGTATTTTCCCCAAAATGTAGGAGAATTAATTCTATAATATGATCAGATGAAGATTTATAATTACACCACCTATAAAATTGAGATACCATTAGTACCATCTCAATGGGTTATGGCCAGAAGTAAGTGAAACCAACTAAATATAGTCATTCTTCACTTTGCATGGTCCCAAACACCCAAATTTAAGTTACCATAGTTTACTTAAATAACACCAAATCTTCCCCACAAAAAAAAAAAGAAGGTTCACATTTCAGTTATACCAACGTATTGACTGAATAATTTCATTCAGTACAAATCTCTATGTAAATGACAGATGCACATCCTTATCAGCAGCCAATCACATCATTTCTTTCAAAATCTTTCACTGACAGGTCAGTGCATATCTGTTATTCAATTTATGCACAGACAGCACTGTCTTTCCATTTTATAAAAATAGATGATCAAAAGAGACCTGGCCAACAAAGATGAAAGTGCAGCAAAGAAATAGAAGGCAGGAAGTAAAATTGTAAAGTGCTT
>NW_021863190.1:0-905 GCF_006229205.1 Suricata suricatta | reverse complement strand
CAGCCCTCACTCCCAGGGCACTAAATGCGCCCTTTCCAGGCCAGGTTGTGACCTTGCCTGTTCTGGCTGCCGTGGGGCTCACCCTGGGGCCGCCCACATCCCACAGGCTCCTGCCCCGAGTGTGCAGGCCGGTGTTCCTGGTGGACGGCAATGTCCTCGTCCACCCTCCCGGATGCCGGGCGGTCAGGGGAGAGCTGCTGTGTGCAGGTCAGGGCCACAGGAGGGAGCCGCACTGCCGGGTGGGGTTTGTGTGTCCTTTACGTCGGGGGGTGTCCTTACTGCAGCGGTTGGAGGGTGACCCCCCGAGGACACGTCCCCATGAAATCACTGGAGCCTGTGTGACCTCGCTTGGAAGAAAGGTCCCTGCAGGGGTGACTAAGTTCAGGCTCCTGAGATGAGGTCCCTCCAAGTTATCGGGGTGGGTGCCCCCTGAGACACGAGGAGGCAGCCAGGGTCGGCAGAGGCGGAGGGAGACGGGGGGGTGTCGGGGGAGGTGTCGCTGTGAACCCAGGGCCGCCAGCGGCTGCTGGAAGAGGAGGACCGTCCCCTGGAGCCTCCTCTAGGACCGAGAGAGTTCCTGCTGCACGCCACCCAGCGGCGGTGCTGTGCTGGCCCCAGGACTCTGACCCAGGACTCCTGCCCTTTAATGCCGGGTGGGTGCTGGGGACAGGAGACAGGGGAGGTGGGCTCCGCTGGACACCCCGTTTGCCCCTGTGGACTCGAGGCCCACCAGGCCGCCAGCTCCGCCCTGAGAGGCTGACCTGCGTGGATCATGTTCAAGGCCGCCTGTGGCCTCTGACTTCCTGTTTGGTGCTGGGGAGACGGGGTGGGGGGGGAGATGGGGCCAGGGTGCAGCCTGGCCTGTGTCCCGCCCACACCCCCTGGGGCCCCCTGTTGCTGCACTG
>NW_021863189.1:0-905 GCF_006229205.1 Suricata suricatta | reverse complement strand
CTATGCTCTGGGATCCTGGGTGGCTCAACGGGTTGAGTGTCTGACTTCGGCTCAGGTCATGATCTCATGGTTTGTGAGTTTGAGCTCCACATTGGGCTCTGGGCTGACAGCTCAAAGCCTGGAGCTCCTTCACATTCTGTGTTTCCCTGTCTTTACACCCCTCCCCTGCTCGCTCTCTCTCTCTCTCTCTCTCTCTCTCTCTCTCCAAAATAAATGTTAAAAAAAAAGAGTCCTGTGCTCAAATAACTGAGCTACTCAGGCGCCCATAAGGATGTTATTTAGAAATATAGTGAGGGATAATAATAATTCACAATAATCCTAACTAATGTCCAAACAGCACATGGGGTGGTACAAAGATGGATCTGGGGTCCACAGACCTATATTGAAATGACAGCTACACCAAGTATGAGATATATAACATTGCATCAATTCAGTAATTTCTCTAGAGTTCAGATTCATCTCCTTGAAATTGATATTATTAGATAAGATAGTGAGCATCCAACAAGCATTCATTTAATGATGGCTGTTATTTTAATAGTACATTCTAATGGCTCAACTTCTCTACCATGTTTTCTCTTATTACTCTACTTGTCTGTATAAATTTTTCTTGGTAGACCATATTCTTATAACTATCACATGATGATATCTCTTCTTTGCTGTTGAGCTACTATCTGAAAATAGATCTTTTTTTCTATCACTTTTTCACACTGTGACTATCAACACTAAATTGTGGTTAAGAATGTGAGCCCTGGAATTCTGACCTCATTACAGACTAGTTTTGCGAACTTGGGAAAATCACTTAAGATTTATACTTTGGTGTTCTTTTCTTTTTTTTTTTTTTCCATAATATTTTATTGTCAAATTGTTTTCCATACAACACCCAGTGCTCTTCCCCTCAAGTGCCC
>NW_021863188.1:0-905 GCF_006229205.1 Suricata suricatta | reverse complement strand
GTGATGGGCGCCAGTGGGTCTATTCTGCTCCGTACCCTCCAGGCCTGGTCGCCCTTGAGCGAGTGCTGACTCCGAGGCACGCGGGGGTCTGGGGGGGCCCCCGGTTCTCCACGCCGTCACCCAGACTGGGATTGGCTCCTCCAGGCCCTAAAATGGCCTGCGTGGGACTTTCCGGAACCCCAGATGCTCCCACCACCAGACTCACTCTGACTGTCTCTCTAGTGGGTTTCAGGGGCCTGCTGGGGTGGGGGAGGGCTCCTGGGCGCAGAGGGTGGCTCCCTTGGCGCCCGGAGCTGTCCCCATCAAGGGGCCACGGAAACACGACTTCCAAACCTCCCCAAACTAGAGATTTGTTTACTGTGCTTTCAACCAAGACTGACTTAGTGCAGATATTTGGAGATGAAATACTCTTTGAAGAAGGAAGTTTTAAACCTAGGGACTCAGTCCCGTCAGGAACGACCACGCCTGTTCTGTTCCACCTTGGTTTTCAACACGGGCCACTCAGCCTTTGTACACTGTTTTAAAAATGTTTATTTTTGAGAGAGAGAGACAGAGTGCAAGCAAGGGGAGGGGCAGAGAGAGAGAGGGACACACAGAATCCGAAGCAGGCTCCAGGCTCTGAGCCCGACGTGGGGTTAGAACCCATGTCAGCACAGAGCCCAACGCCGGGCTAGAACCCATGACCTGTGAGATCATGTCCTGAGCCGAAGCCGGACACTCAACCCACTGGGCCCCCCAGGCTCCCCTCGAACTCTGTTTACTAAGAAGGATGCTGTCTGAACAACTGTCTGGGGGTTCAGATGATTTGCATTTTTCTAGATGTATCTCCTGAGGCAAGGGAAACAAAAGTAAAATAAACCATTGGCACTACATCAAAATAAAAGCCTTTTGCTTGGTGAGGGGAA
>NW_021863187.1:0-905 GCF_006229205.1 Suricata suricatta | reverse complement strand
AGGGTAGAAGAAGGAGGGGGTGGTGAATCGGTCCCCACCCCCACTGAGGATGCGCAAGGCTGGCTGGTGCCTAGCATGGTGGCTGACCTCTGGGGCAGTGAGCCAGTGTTTGATGCGGAAGGAAAGTTCTGAGGACAGCCGGGCCCCCATGAGGCCAGGAGCCAGAGACGCCTCTGTCCATTCAGGTATAACCAAGACATCGAGTGATCACAGGGATGTGTGGGTTTCCCACTTACATGCATCAGTGGGAAACCGAGCACTCTGTTCCCTGATGTTTCAAGTTAAGGCATGGGCCTTAGTTGGGGGAGCAGGGTTGAGGTCAGAGATGAGGAATGAAGAGAGAGAAAGGGGAGTAAAGGGAAGAAAGAGGGAGCCCATCTCCACTCCGAGACACGGCTGCCTGCCTCCTTTCTTTGTTACACGGCTGCTGTTCGGCTTGGCTCGCACAAACATCCTCCCTGCCTGGGAGCCTTAGACACACACATCGATAATGTCCTCAGGGCAGAAAATGCAGGAACCTTGAAAACAGCGGCAGCATGACCAACACAACACAGCGCCGTAGCCGGACAAATGTAATCCTGGTCGGCAGCCAAGAACTCCACAGTGCTCCCAGGTACAGGGAGCCCTGGGGAGGGAACTGGATTTCACCTGCGCGGTGTAGTCGGCTGGGAACCCGGATGGGGGCAGGCATCACAGCTGACACGGCGTGAATGCGTGGTCAGCAATGGACTGGACAGGGATGCAGCAGAGCATTCCTTTGCTTCTCCCTTCCCCTGCCACACTCCAGATAAATGACGTTTAGGATTCACTGGGGTTTTATTTTTTAAAGAAATAGCTCACAACAGGCGCTGTCTTCTTGTTATCATGTGTTGGGAACGAGAGGGCGGTCAATGGGTCTGGACAGT
>NW_021863186.1:0-905 GCF_006229205.1 Suricata suricatta | reverse complement strand
TCTAAATCCACTAAGATTGTTACACAGCAATTGATAAATGGAACATACTGGATGGATAGCTTCCATGTGCCCTTCCAGATCCACCCTTCACCTCATCCTGTCCCTGGAGGTCCCTGATCTTGTCTTCGATCAGAATGAATTGCATCAATGGGCTCCATGTTGGGTTCAGCCCCTGGGAGACCTGACCAGAGAAAGGAGGGCACTGGAGAGTAAGGAGAGGACATTTATTCCCCAGGCCCCGTGGTCTATACCTTTCTGAACACCCTCATTTGAATGTGCCATACGTTTTTGCTGGAAAGGGATACAGGGTCTGTGGGGAGAAGGACCATACAACCGAGACCCCGGGTGGGAGGGGCAGGGGAGAGTTGGACTAGGGTTTTTCCGACACCAGAGAAAGAGAAGTGCCCTGTCCACAACCGTCCACACTCTGGCCACCACAACGCAGAGTGAATTGTGTGATTTTTTATTTATTTGCTGTGAGGTCAGAGAACAAAAATCCTTCTAGCTCCAATCATTCAGTTCAGAAATCTTTTTGGAATTTTTTTTTAGACTTTCATTTATTTTTGAGAGACAGAGAGTGAGAAACAAAGTGCAAGCAAGGGAAGAGCAGAGAGAGAGGGAGACACAGAATCCAAAGCAGGCTCTGAGCTGTCAGCATGGAGCCCGACGCAGCATGACAGCACGGGCTGTCAGCATGGAGCCCGATGCAGGGCTCCAACTCATGAACTGTGAGATCATGACCTGAGCTGGAGTTGGACGCTCAACCAACTGAGCTGCCCAGATCGCCCCTGGAAATTGATTTCTAAATTCCATGTCAGAAACAAGGGGAGGGAGTGCCTTGGTGATTCAGTTGGTTGAGCATCTGACTCTTGATTTCAGCTGAGGTCATAATCCCAGGTTTGTGG
>NW_021863185.1:0-905 GCF_006229205.1 Suricata suricatta | reverse complement strand
TTTCAGTATATGGATCTAACTCCTACACACCTCCAACCATCAGTTCTTTGAGAACAAGACTCTGATTTCATATAATATTTGTATCATTCTTAACCTCTATGCCTAAAAAATAGGTACATGTGATAGTGTTTGGTACAAAATTTGATCTGAACCAAATAAACAAATTCTAATCTGATACCTGATACCATTTACTCAGAAGAAAAAAAGGCCACTACTGAATGGGAGAAAATATTTGCAAATGACATATCTGATAAGAAGTTAATATCCAAAATATATAAAGAACTTATACAACTCAATACCCAAAGCAAACAATCCAATTAAAAAATGAACAGAGGACCTGAATAGACACTTTTCCAAAGAAGACATACAGATGACTAACAAACACATGAAAAGATACTGAACATCACTCATCATCAGGGAAATGCAAATTAAAACCACAATAAAATATTACTTTATACCTGTCAGAATGGCTAAAATAAAAAAAAAAAAACACAAGAAGTAACAAGTGTTGGTGAGAAGATGGAGAAAAAGGAACCCTCATGCACAGTTGGTAGGAATGTAAATTGGTACAGTCACTGTGGAAAATAGTATGAAGGTTTTAAAAAAAAAATAGAATTACCATGTAATCCAGTAATTCCATTACTAGGTATTTAGCCAAAGAAAACAAAAACACTAATTCAAAAAGATACATGTACCCCCATGTTTACTGCAGCATTATTTACAATAGCCAAGATATGGAAGCAGCCCATGTCCATCCGTAGATGAATGGATAAATTATTATAAAGAAGAGGAGGTATATACACAATGGAATATTACTCAGCCATAAGAAAAGAATGAAATCTTGTCATTTGCAACAACATGGATGGAGCTAGTAGGTATAATGCTAAGTGAAATAATTCAGTCAC
>NW_021863184.1:0-905 GCF_006229205.1 Suricata suricatta | reverse complement strand
TCTCCTCTTTGAACAATTCCTGAATGAAACGACTTGCCGGAGTTCAGTTCAGAGGTTTCCAAAGGGGAAGGGCCGCCTTCCTGGTCTTGATTGTAACCCCGCTGCTCCTGGCTCCGAGGAGCAGCCTTTCACTCCTGAACCAAAGCAGTTTTGATCCTATCTTCTCCACAGGAGCAATATCGCCCCCAAGAGGACACAAATGGTACTGGGGTGGGGGCTAAAATCAGCAAATCAAGAACGGATACACATACAGGACATGAGATACGGTATATTTGTGATATTAAAATTTCATGAGGGGAGGGAAGGAAAACAGTGTCTGAAAAGGCTCCTTAATGAAAAAAAGGCTACTAATAGCTGAGTTGGATCCTCCAACAACCTCCTCTGCCTCCCACCCGCTGTTCCCAGAAAAAGGAGTCAGCTGCTGGTAAAGACATGATTTTATCCAGTCCCTACCACACACTGTAAATTCTGAAACCATGATCCTGAGCCAAAGCCTGATGCAATCCATTCCTGACCTCCTTCAGCAGTAGGGGTACAGTAGGGTGGTGCACACCAAAGCAATGTCCACTCCCAAAGAAGATTTGACAATGCTCCAGGCCTGAATCTAGAACACCTTCTTAAATTATATCTGCCATCACGGGGATGCAGGGAGCTTTCAAAGAGTCTGGATATTAAGCTTCATTTATACTCACATTTATTACCTGACACCTGGCAAGGGCTAGAACCTGACAGTAAATAAAATGGGAGCTACAGCTTCTTGAATGACTACTGTGTGTGGATACCGGGAAGATACTTCAATTAATCTTCTCACTTAAAATAACCCGTCTATGTTGGTTTCACCATTCCCTTGTAAGAGATGAGGCTTATTAAATCAAGAGGCTAAGTCACTTCACCAAGGTCACACA
>NW_021863183.1:0-905 GCF_006229205.1 Suricata suricatta | reverse complement strand
TGGGGAGCCCGAGGCTGAGGGGCCGTGGGCAGAGCTGCGGCCGCACAGGGGTCCTAGCCACCCTGTGTGGAGAGAAGGGAGGGAAAGGGCCTCGCCCCCACACCGAAACATGTCACTGCTGCAGTTTCCATTTGCAGAGACACGTGGGGTCTCCGGGGCCGACCCAGGGCTGGCGCGCACGGGTCACGAAGCCTGCTGTCAAAATGGCGCCGCCCCAGGCACTTTGGCGATCAGTTCTACGGATGCAAAGGCCGGTGAGGTCATTCCAAGTCAATTTCAAACCCGGAAATTTCCATCAGCTTCACCAGTGGAGCGGAATTCAGTAGATAGTAAATTAGAAGCTGCCCTAAATTTAAACCGCCACGTCAGGTTCCCAAGCTATTGTTTATCATTTTGAAGACAATGCAATGACATTGAAGTGAATTCTGGGGGCGGAAACCGTGGTCACGTCTCCAGGGTCACCGTCACCGTCCCCAGGTTCATTTCTGCACGGCCCCTCAGGCCCTTGGCGGCGGGCAGCCGGAAGTCACGAGGCGAAGCCACGCTCAGAGCAACACTGTCTGAACAGCAGAAAACCAGCCGTTTTAAAACGCCACAAAGGCATGTGCCAAACCACTCGGGATCCAGAAAGACCCGAGCATGGAAGTGGGTGGAAGCAAGGAGGCCAGTGCTGGGCCTCTACCAACCCCGCCGGCCACTACCAGCGGCCGCCTACAGCCTTCTGGAAGCTTCCTGCCGCCAGCCCCGGGAGGGCAGCCCTGGGGGGGCGGGCAGCAAAGCACCAGCAATCCCCCCACAAGGGTAAACTCCTAGAAAGTGTTGATTTCTGCTTAGTTAGATCTTGCTGATCGGGCAACCCTCCTACTGGGGTTTGGAAACTGAAACGGATTTGATTCTAACTGAGG
>NW_021863182.1:0-1801 GCF_006229205.1 Suricata suricatta | reverse complement strand
TTTAGTAATTAACAGAAGGCTCCAGCACTAATGGTTTATCAGAAGGCCAGTTAGCCAGGAAGAGCCCTGACGCAGGGAGCAGACCTGGTGTGCTCACCGAAGGAACTTATTTAAGCAGCAGGTGGTGACAGGTCACGCTCACTTGGGGCCACTCCCTGAAGTTCAGTGTAAGGCCACAGACAAGGGGCCAAAAGCGAGCCCTGGGCATGGCTCCTATGTAGGAACAACATCCAGTGACCTTCCTCATGACCATTCTGGACTCACACACCCGCCGATCATTTTCACGGCCATGGGTATTTTGCAACAGGCTTCTGCTCTACACGCTTTCATACAAGCTAGCGGTTTCCCTGGAGTCTGGAGCAGGCTTCAGTGAGTAACCCGCAAGGAATGCCCGCGGTGACAATTTTGCTTTGTTCCGCTGGCGCGTTAGAACCCGAGTCAGGACCCGGGTCGCCTTCCTGAGCGCTGGGGAAGCGGAGCCTGCACGCTCAAAGCTGGGGACGTGGTCTGTAGCTGAGGTGCTGCCAAGTCTTAAACACTCACACGGGGAGGTGTGCTCAGGAAAGAGAGGCACCGATGTCTCAGAGAGCCTGCGAGAAGGAAGGAAAGCAGAGAAACTCGGCTGTTCGGCAGGGGTGCGCCTCTGTCCCGTCCTCGGTCCCCCGGGAAGGTCCACACACATCCTCCCGCCTGCGTCTCTGGGAGCGGGCTTTCTGCTTGAACCTCGCCTCTCACTTTCTCTCTTCAGGACACCCCTAATGGATTGCAGATGTCCCATTTGGTTAGAAGCACGTTCCAGATACATCTGCCCGTCTTGCTTTCATGCGAGGAACACCTGCAAATCTTTATCTCTGGCTAGATTTACCACACGGTGGAAGCTTTGAAATTCTGGTCCAGCGGGAACGGGGAGCATGTCACCGCTCTCCTTAAGGTGGATTCCGTATGGACAATAGCCCTTGGGGAGATGTCTTCATCCCTCTTTAAGGAAACCAGGGAGGCTGTAGGAGCCTCAGACCTGCTCAGCTGAAGGCTAAATAATGTCTTTAGTCCTTCAGAGTCTGTGGAAAACAATCTACAGTGCCCGTAGGTGGACAGCAATGGGGTGTGCGTTTCTCTCTGATTTTCTGAGTCTTAACAAAGAAGATGAGGCCCCAACGGCAGAAGAAGAGAGAACAACGGGATGTTGGCGAGCTGGTGAGGATGCGGTTTCGGGACCAGCTTCCTTCCATGTGCCTTGAAAATACATGTGATGTATTTCCAATAAGTGAGTACATCCCTCTAACGCCTCAAGGAAGGCTTTTTGCTTTTAAAAAACCGCTCCCTTTACTCATTCGACTTCAGGATATTCTATCCCAGCACCCGAGGAGTGACAAATGCCATTTAAATAGTTTTGAGGTAATAAAATCACTGGCTGCCTCTGGGAGGGCTGGGCAGGAAACCCACGTCCAGGGCGGTTTTATACGGAGGAAGGGAGCGCTGGCCAATCGAACACAGCTGTGTAACTTTGAGCAACTCATTCCACCTTTTGGAGCCTTGGTTTTCTCATCCGTAAATTGGGGATGCAAGTCATTTGTTTATTCCACAAATACTATGTCTGCGGAGTGCTGATGTGCCGGTGGCTCCAGCGATGCCTGGGGACACCACAGGCCAGTTTCCGTGCTCGGGGACCGCCCCTCGGCAGGGCTGTCCCCACCTGGCCGCTTCCCTGCCTTCCCTGCTGCCCCTGGGGACGGGCTTGGAACCGTGCGCCCCACCCGGACCTTCGCTGACTCCTGGATTTCAGTGTCCACGGAGTCTGCCC
>NW_021863181.1:0-905 GCF_006229205.1 Suricata suricatta | reverse complement strand
ACTTTTTATCTGTGTTTTTTGATTTTTATAATGCAAATAGGTACTACCATTTAATTAAAAATCATAAGGGGCTACTGATATGCTCTTGATTGACTTCAAATAATTATTTTATTATTTACTTATTTTATTGAGAGAGAGAGAGAGAGAGAGAGAGAGAGCGAGCACATCCAAGCAGGGGAGGGGCTGAGAAGGAGGGAAGGAAAGAATCTTAAGCAGGCTTCAAGCTCGGCACAGAGCCCAACATGGAGCTCAATCCCATGATGGTGAGGTCAGGACCTGAGCCAAAATCAGGAGTCGGACACTTCACCGACTGAGCCACCCAGGCATCCCTAAAATAATGATTTTAGATTGTTCTTAACAAAAAGTCCTGGAACAATTGGATGTCTGTATGTAAACAAACAAACAAATAAATAAGCTGTTGCTCATACCTTGCCCTATGTGCAAATAATGACTCAAAATGAATTATAAACTTTAATGTAAAACTTAGACTATAGAACCTCTAGAAGATAACCTAGGAGAGTATTTTTGTGACCTTAGTTAGGCAGAGATGACACCAAAGCACAATCCATTAAAAGGAAAAAAACATAGATAAATCAGACACCATCAAAATTAATACTTACTGTTCAAGAGTTAGTAAGAGCATGAAAAAATTAAGCTGCAGACTCAGAGAAAATATTCACAAATCACATATGATAAAGGAATTGTTTCCAGAATACATGAAGAACTCTCAAGGCAAAAATAAGAATAAAATTCAACAACTTCCTTTAAAGAGAGACAAAAGATTGTAATAGGCACTTCACCAAAGATACAAAGAAGAGATACAAAGAAGGAGAATGAGCACAAATATATTCAACATCATTAGTCAGTAGGAAAGCGCAAATTAAAACTACAATGAGGCACCCCCC
>NW_021863180.1:0-905 GCF_006229205.1 Suricata suricatta | reverse complement strand
TCTCTTCCAGCCTCCGTAGGCTTCATCCTTTGTTTTAAAAAGTGGCCTAGAGTCTGTCTGTGGCAGAGCTGAGTTTTGAGGGCATGGAAAAGTCTGTTGATGATTTTCTTTGGTTTTGGACTTGATGTGAGTTGTATACTGGCAGGTTATAAGGAGCACCCGAATGGCTTTACGGTTTATGCGTGGCCGCCGTTCCCCCCAGACGCGAATTGCCCCAGTGAAGGGAACGGCACTTGAAATCAGACACCTGCGGCCTGTGCTGATTTCCTCCTTTGCCCTGAGTAAGCCGCTGTCGCTTTCCAGATGAAAGGAGGTAATGGAACTTCTGCTTTTTTCCTTCTGGGAAGAGGTCGTAGAGAACTAGGGCCGGTGAGAGAACTGCCAACATTTAAGTTGGGTGCTTTGATATTTTCCTTAGACCACAAATTCTAGTTCACACGGATGGTTGGTCTGGGGCAGAGTCCTCAGCCACTGTCTCCAGTACGTAGTAATTCAGGTAATCCTGCCGTAGAAGTTGACCAAAACGTGAATAATAAAGGCAAACCCAGCTTTCCTTTGTGGTAAGGTAGTGTAGGGTAACTCCGAAAGTTTTGATTTAAAAAATATATGTGTATAATTATTATGTATCATTTAAGCTTCTAGGCAATTTGCCACTAATGTTTTATTTTCTCCAGATTTGAGCTGTTTTGTAATTCCAGGAAGCTTTTGAAACTTAAATATTTTAAGGGTCATCGTACAGATTTTGTTTGTTTTTTGAGAGAGGAAGAGTGCATGTGCATGCGTTGGGGAGGGGCAAAGGGAGAGGGGGAGAGAGAATCCCAAGCAGGCTCCGTGCCTGGCAAGGAGCCCCCACGCGGGGCTGGGTCTCATGACCCGAGCCGAAATCGGGAGTCAGACCCGTAAGC
>NW_021863179.1:0-905 GCF_006229205.1 Suricata suricatta | reverse complement strand
TTTTAAGTGTCAGAGAAAAGGCATATTAAACTATTATTTCTTTCTCAGTGATCATAAAAACATACATTCTGGAATCAGGACAGCTAGATGCTTAAAAGCGCTACATCTAGGGTAATAAATAAGATGAATGAATAATTGAAATTTTGCATTATGTGGTACCAATAGATTAATTTTTACAAGGGAACTTATTTCCAGTAATGATCTTAGGAAGTGATCCCTCATTAGTAGCTGTCAGTGGATGAAGGGGGTGGCCAGCCTTCACTACATAAAATAAAGCAACACAGCCGAATTCTCACAGATTTCCCCTAAAAATATTTTACAGGTAACTCCTATCTACTCCAACAAGCCAAGCTCATGCTTATGGAACACATAAAAAGTCTTTTTTTTATTATTATTCCTACCAAGCCTAGAACGGGTGAATTCAAGCAACGGTTAATGAGTTTTAAGGGGACCCTTAATACACAACATGGGAAATAATGCATCTTCTTTTCCAAATCCTGTAAAAGTTTTATCCTCAAAACAGATATCATCATAAAAAGAAAACTGATCTTTAATGGATGTTGATTCAACAACAAAGATACTGTCTATTCAAATGTTAGATTCGTTGGAGGATTAAACGTGCGTGTGTGTGCACGCATGTGCCTTGATGACCTTCTAAAAACAGAACTGGTCCAGAAGTTGTAATTGCTAATAAGACCTACAGACCCCATTCCCCTGTGTGTTTCACAAGTTGGAAGTAATTTCTGCTCCTCTTTCTCTATCTTCTTTTCTCCCTCTCATGCCCTCTTCCCCTCTCTCTCTGCCTCTCCCTCTCTCCCCCCCCCTCTTTTTTTATGTCAACCCTAATTGTCCAGGTCTTCCTCTGATATCATTCTTACTGTGAAACTGTGACTTTCACAGTGTAT
>NW_021863178.1:0-905 GCF_006229205.1 Suricata suricatta | reverse complement strand
GGGAAAACCTTGGGACGGTGAATGAAGACTTTACAGATGGGGCGAGAAAGCTGGCCCGGGCCCACAGGTAGCAGCACCTGCTTCTCTATTTTCACATGTTGCAAAACACAGGTGATAATTGTTCAATAATGTTCAGTGAACAAGCGATTGGCTGCATGAATGAATGAGGGAATGAAAAAATGAGCCAACGGGATGACCTCCCTACACGCACTAGTTCAAGCCGATTCTGGGAGAATCCCATGACAATGGATAAAGAACACACATTACCTCTGACCCATCCTCAGTCTGAAGTTTCGAGCCAAAAAAGATATTAGAGATAATTTCAACAGAATTTGAGCCTCCAAAAAAGTCTAAGATCAAACAATCCATTGTTAGAACCCGGTCCTTGTCCTCTGTACTACCTCCTGCTCTAAATGGGCACATTTCCGTAAATTTCTCTACTGTCCATGCTTCCCATGGGAGAACCAAGATGCTATGGGTTAGGAAGGTTAAAAAGGGAAAGAAAAAAGAAAAAGCTTTGGCGGATGAAGGTCAAGACATTCTAAAAAACGGAAGCAAAAGGAAGCCAGGGAAGAGACTTCCAGAGACAGGGAGCCTTCAGGAGACCATTTTCTGAAACAAACGCTAATCATGAATCACTCATAACGCCCTGCATTTGTGAGTAACGAACAGATGCATCATCTGGGCTCTGTTCTCAGAGCTGTATCTTGGGTTGATTTACATTCTGGGACGGATAAGGGGGCAGACCTGCCTCTCCCATCCTTAGGCTTTCATTCCAGTGAGGGATGTCGCTGTCCCCCCGCCCTTCCCGCCCCGAGATCAGAGCTCGAGGACTCCCTGGGGAACGTTGTGAGGACCGTGTGCAGCGCTGCCGGTTTATGATGCGCTTCCTGGGCGGGAGGAGG
>NW_021863177.1:0-905 GCF_006229205.1 Suricata suricatta | reverse complement strand
TGGACAGCAACATGCAGAAGAATGAAACTAGACCACTTTCTTACACCATACAGAAAAATAAACTCAAAATGGCTGAAGGAGTTGAATGTGAGACAGGAAACCATCAAAACCCTCAAGGAGAAAGTAGGAAACAACCTTCTCGACCTCAACCACAGCAATTTTCTACTCGACACATCCCCAAAGATATCTACTGAAAGAAATTCCCCTATTCTTCACAGGGCTGTAAAGGTGGGTAAAGAGGTTTTATTTGACCAGCAGATACTTTCTTCAGACATTTAACTTTTTTTCTTTACAGCTTTCACTATGGGAGGGATCCCATAAGGCAAAACCTAAACAAGTAGTTTGAAAAAGAAATGTCACTATCATAAAACAAAGATAAAAGAAAAAGGACAAAAAACACTATGATCCAACAAATAGTGTGACCCTACACATGTTAGAGAGGACACAGGACCTTAAGAAGTAAATAAGAGAAAAGCAGAAGGAAATGAAAGAATTGGAAGGAAAGCAAGGTTTCAGGAAAGAACACATGGCTAAAGAGATACCTGTGCTCATTGAGGGGCACAACCTTTGGAAGCATCAATAACAACAGCTTCAGTTCAGAAACTTGTTGAGGGTGCTTTACTTGCTGAGTCCTTTGAGGACAAGAGGTGAGCCTTTCCTAAAAGGCAGGTTTTGTAGTCATAAGGAACTTAGAGCAGACAGCAAGAACAGCAGCCACTGTGGCACAAAACAAAACAAAACAAAACAAAACAAAACAAAAAACACCTTCAGTGTGGTTGTTAAGCCAGGTGAGAATGAAAACAAAAAGGATTACAACTGCCTCACCTTGCAGGGTTTCCGTAGTGTGGTGGTTATCATGTTCGCCTAACAACTGCCTCACCTCCACTCCCTCCCTCAAGGAGGAC
>NW_021863176.1:0-905 GCF_006229205.1 Suricata suricatta | reverse complement strand
TAAGCTGATTTCCAAGACCCTATATTATAATGAGGCATGTTGCCAGTGTCTTCACAGTAAAAGAAAATGAGTAAAGCAGTAAGCTTTAATTTATTTCTTTAGACTTAAATTACTTCATTTCTTTTAAACATCATAACAACCTTAGGAGGTTAGTTTTGTAGAGATGTAGAATGATTAAATAACTTATCCAGTGTCACACAAATAGTAAGTAGTAGTGCTAGATTCAAATCCACATCTTCCAGTGCCAAAGTCTTATGATTTACCATTATTCAAGTGCAGCGCTTTGACATTATATTGAAATATCCATCTGTGCTTGGCCCCTAGACAAATGTTTCAAAGAGAGATCACTCACTGGGGATCACCTAAAAGAATTAATGAATCAGAACCTCTGGGAATGGGGCCGGGTCCTACATTTTTAACAACCTCCCTGGCAATTCTTATGCACATTAGCATTTAAGAGTCCTCTGCACTAGACTACAACTACTTTAAGAATAAAGCCTGTGGTTTATTTATCTTTGTGGTTATTTATCTTGTCATCAGTGACTTGCACAGTGCCTAACTTAGAATAAGTATAAAAATAAGTGTGTTAGGTTAAACCAGATTGATTTAAGGCTATTCCTAATACTCTTCAGTGAAGACTACTTTCAGAATCTGAGATGGAAGTGAACTTTCAAGAGAAGATTACAGCTTCAGCTGTAAGATTTAGAAGGAATCAGAACAGAAAACTTGCAGGTCATTAGACTACATGGAAATCTAGCATGTATTTTGCTCACAAGGTATTAAATCTAAGGAAAACTTCAGTCAACCTTAGAGCTTAGAGCAGGGTGCTGTTTATACTACTGAATGACCCTGACTCCAAAAGATTTATCAGAAAGGCACTCAGTATTTTTTCTTATATCTTTTCC
>NW_021863175.1:0-905 GCF_006229205.1 Suricata suricatta | reverse complement strand
TCCATTCAAGTGCTATTATTCCTCACCCCACCCCCACGTTTTATACATGATTAAAAAAAACAAAACAGTTTTATTGAGAGTATAAAATAACCTGCACATATTTGAAGTGTACAATTTGATGAATCTTAACCTTTGTGTACACTTCTGAAACTTACCACAATCAAGATAGTGAACATCAAGATAGTGAATCAAGAAACCATGGCGCTCAAGTTTCCGTGTGCCCTTTGTAATCCCTCCCTCCTGTCCCCCTCCAACCCCTTCCCAGCCAATCACTGATCCGTTTTTGTCACTATACATTAGTTAGCATTTTACAGAAGTGGAAACAGAGTCGGCCCTCCTTTTGTCTGTCTTTTCATTCCGCATAATTACTTTGAAATCCATCCATAGTACTAGATATATCAATAGCTTATTCCTTTGATTTGTGAGAAGTATTCCGTTGTGTTTGATATACCATAATTTGTTGAACTGTTCATCTGTTAAAGGACATTTGAGTTACTTCTAGTGTGGGGCTAGTACAATGAAGCCGCTATGAATATTCACATTCAAGTCTTTGAGTGTTGGACGAATGCTTTCATTCCTCTTGAGTATGCAGATACCTAGAAGTGAAATGGCTGGATCATATAGTGGGTGTATACTTAACTTTCAAGAAACTGTCAGGCTATTTTCTAAAGCAGTTGTACCATTTTACATTCCCACCAGCAGTGTGGGAGGATCTGCATTTTCCCACATTGTCGCCAGCCCTTGGTGTGGTTCATGTTTGAAGTGTCAGCTGCTCTCACACATGTGTGGTGGTTTCTTATTGTGATTTTAATTTGCATTTTCCAAATGACTAGAGATGTTGAACATCTTTTCTTTCTTTTGCCAACTGTGAGTCTTCTTTGGTAAAGTGTGCTCAAATCTTTGCC
>NW_021863174.1:0-905 GCF_006229205.1 Suricata suricatta | reverse complement strand
CACAGCTCCCAGCGCCTCGGCGCCCCCCGGGCTCCTCTCGGAGGCGTCTCGTCTCAAAGCTACTTGGCTGCCGGGCTGCCTCGCTGTTGCTCCACACCCAGCTCTCCTGCCCCAGGGCCCTTGTACCTGCTGTGCCCTCTGCCCGGAACCTTCTCTCCCAGGAATCTGATGGACTCCCTCCTTCAGGAGCCCCTTCACCCGGAGGTCTTCCCGGACCATCTTACTGATCCCACACGCCGTCCCCCAGAGGAGTCCCTGCAGCCTGCCCCCAGCGGGTCCCGCAGGTGTCGCCAACCGGTGCCCCCAAAGGACGGCTCATGCCCACCGGACCCTGGAGCAGCAGGTGCTCGCCGAGCCCCGGGTGGACAGACAGAAGAGCAAACGGCCGTGGGGAAGCAGGAACAGGGGGTCCTACACAGGCCACCCCCTCCACATCCTGGGAGCCCCGCCCACACGGAGGCCCTGACCTGGGCTGCACCTGCCCCTCACGAGGGCCTGGCGCTCTCTGCCCACCGCCAGAGCACCAGCCCCCTCCACCCGTCTCTGTCCTGTCCCAGGGACAGTGTGGTCGGAAGGTGCCACCACCCCGTCCTGCCCTGGCGTCCTGCCCACGAGCGGTGTGGCCTCAGCAAGTCCCCGGACCTCTCTGAGGGCTCTCGTCCAAAGGGCCGGGCCGGGCTCCCTGCCCACTGGGGGCTGCCCTGCGGTGGTCAGCCTGGACTGTGCGCTCCCGCCGCCGCCGCCGCCGCCGCTGCCCTGTGACCTGGGCTGGACCCTCACCCTCCGGGCCGCGCTCCCCGTCAGCTTCTCCCTGTGCCGCGGCAGGTCAGTGGCTCAACGCAGGGACCTAAGAGGTCCATCCAGCCGAGAACAAGCCCCTACCCGTCTCCCAGCCTCAGTTTCCC
>NW_021863173.1:0-905 GCF_006229205.1 Suricata suricatta | reverse complement strand
GGAGAAGTAGGGGCATTTTGGGAAGAGCATCACAGCGGAACCCTGTGCACTGGAGGGCTGAGGTCGTGGGCTCTGGGCTGCCGGCACACACCCCTGGGAACCCTGTAGCAGCTGGACTAAGACCATCTCTGGCTACCCTCTCCTCCTCGGGCACCATGATGCCCTCCTCTGGGCGTTGGCAGCGCTGGGGCCGGGAACAGAGTTCCGTCTGGGACAGCTGTTCTGAGGACCTCACATTGTCTGGTTAGCACCTCTGCCTGAGCTAAGTGAGGAAACGGCAGGACCTCTCTGCACTTCCTTGCACTTGGACTTAACTCGGGTAGCTTGGACTGTCTTTGGACTTTAATTCAGAGAGGCGAAAAACTTTGATTTTGGACTTTAATCTCTGTGGGATTTTAATCTCTAATTTTCCCTAGGAATTTGATAACGGGAAGGATTTATATCCAAATTTGGGGCATCTTATTTTGGCATTTATTATTGAAGAATCTTTATGCATTTTTCATTAGCTCTTTATGCATTTTATTATTGAAGTATCTTCACGCTGCTCTTAAATCTCATTACAGAACCTCTGATGAGTTTATCGGGCCATGTAGCTAGACATAAATTTGGGTTGGAAAGAGAATAAGTTCTGAACTTTCAGCCTTGAGTATGGAGGAGCTTTGAGGTAAATTTAATTACTGTGCTGTTCTGACCCATTTCAGGGCCTCGTGGGAGGCAAGTCGACGTGGTCTTAGGATGGTCCCAGGAAGACCCATAAAGGGAGAAGTTGGTTGGTACTGGGTGAGCAGCCTCCTGTGGCGGGGACAGCTCGTTCCCACTTAGAGCAGCACACCCACACCCGGGGGGACCAGAGGCTTAAACGTTAAGCCCAGCTGAGGTGCCTGGAAGGCTCAGTTAGGTCATGA
>NW_021863172.1:0-905 GCF_006229205.1 Suricata suricatta | reverse complement strand
GACCAGCCCATTTTACAGATGCGGAGCCTGAGTCACAGAGGTGAGTGGGGGGAGGGAGGGTGCTGTCTCCTGGGCTGGTCCAGGGACTGCTTGCTCTGTTCTTTCGGAGACCAATAGGGAACCGGCTAGCCCAGACCCATTTCCTGGGTGAGGAAACTGAGGCCTGGAGCTGCCCAGGAGGGCTGCAACTCCATCTCCGCACTGACAGGACATGGCAGACCCGAACTCCTGGGAGTCCTCCTCCTCACAAGGCCCTCCCCTCCCCTCCAGAGGGCCTCCTCCGTATTTATCCCCAGCAGACAGGGGCCAGCGGGGTCTGGGAAAGCCACATCAGGAGCAGTCCAGCTGTGGCAGAGGAATTCGAGAGCAGCTCCTTAGTGGCCTCCAGCCTGGGAAAGCTCCGAGGCCTTCCTGTCCCCGCCCGCCTTGCCCCTCCCAGGCGGCTCCGAGAGGACAGCTGTGAGTGGTTTCCTGGAGAGGCAGCATCCAGTGGAACTGGAGGGAAGAACAACCTAGAAAGGGGAGGACTTGATCCCTGATCCCGAGCACTGGTTGGCACCTTCCCGGATTCCCCTAAACCAAGCCTGGGACCCTGGACTCATCCGGGGGACCACGGGTCTCCCTACCCCGGCGTCTGAGGACACAGGGACACAAGCCCAGCTCTTCCAAAAGCATCCAGACCCCTGCCATCCTCACTTCTCGCAGGGCCAAGAGCAGGCTGTCGCCATCCCATTTCACAGATGAAGAAACGGGCTCCGAGAGAGGAGCCCCTTGCCCAAGGCCAAGGTCCCATGTGGCTGCGCTGGGCCTCTGCTAACTCCATGAGCTCTTGAGGGATGACCCAGCTGGCTGGGTGGCTCTCTGGTCCCAGCCCTGCTGCGGAACCAGAGCAAACGTGCCCCCCC
>NW_021863171.1:0-1801 GCF_006229205.1 Suricata suricatta | reverse complement strand
TTTAGTAATTAACAGAAGGCTCCAGCACTAATGGTTTATCAGAAGGCCAGTTAGCCAGGAAGAGCCCTGACGCAGGGAGCAGACCTGGTGTGCTCACCGAAGGAACTTATTTAAGCAGCAGGTGGTGACAGGTCACGCTCACTTGGGGCCACTCCCTGAAGTTCAGTGTAAGGCCACAGACAAGGGGCCAAAAGCGAGCTCTGGGCATGGCTCCTATGTAGGAACAACATCCAGTGACCTTCCTCATGACCATTCTGGACTCACACACCCGCCGATCATTTTCACGGCCATGGGTATTTTGCAACAGGCTTCTGCTCTACACGCTTTCATACAAGCTAGCGGTTTCCCTGGAGTCTGGAGCAGGCTTCAGTGAGTAACCCGCAAGGAATGCCCGCGGTGACAATTTTGCTTTGTTCCGCTGGCGCGTTAGAACCCGAGTCAGGACCTGGGTCGCCTTCCTGAGCGCTGGGGAAGCGGAGCCTGCATGCTCAAAGCTGGGGACGTGGTCTGTAGCTGAGGTGCTGCCAAGTCTTAAACACTCACACGGGGAGGTGTGCTCAGGAAAGAGAGGCACCGATGTCTCAGAGAGCCTGCGAGAAGGAAGGAAAGCAGAGAAACTCGGCTGTTCGGCAGGGGTGCGCCTCTGTCCCGTCCTCGGTCCCCCGGGAAGGTCCACACACATCCTCCCGCCTGAGTCTCTGGGAGCGGGCTTTCTGCTTGAACCTCGCCTCTCACTTTCTCTCTTCAGGACACCCCTAATGGATTGCAGATGTCCCATTTGGTTAGAAGCACGTTCCAGATACATCTGCCCGTCTTGCTTTCATGCGAGGAACACCTGCAAATCTTTATCTCTGGCTAGATTTACCACACGGTGGAAGCTTTGAAATTCTGGTCCAGCGGGAACGGGGAGCATGTCACTGCTCTCCTTAAGGTGGATTCCGTATGGACAATAGCCCTTGGGGAGATGTCTTCATCCCTCTTTAAGGAAACCAGGGAGGCTGTAGGAGCCTCAGACCTGCTCAGCTGAAGGCTAAATAATGTCTTTAGTCCTTCAGAGTCTGTGGAAAACAATCTACAGTGCCCGTAGGTGGACAGCAATGGGGTGTGCGTTTCTCTCTGATTTTCTGAGTCTTAACAAAGAAGATGAGGCCCCAATGGCAGAAGAAGAGAGAACAACGGGATGTTGGCGAGCTGGTGAGGATGCGGTTTCGGGACCAGCTTCCTTCCATGTGCCTTGAAAATACATGTGATGTATTTCCAATAAGTGAGTACATCCCTCTAACGCCTCAAGGAAGGCTTTTTGCTTTTAAAAAACCGCTCCCTTTACTCATTCGACTTCAGGATATTCTATCCCAGCACCTGAGGAGTGACAAATGCCATTTAAATATTTTTGAGGTAATAAAATCACTGGCTGCCTCTGGGAGGGCTGGGCAGGAAACCCACGTCCAGGGCGGTTTTATACGGAGGAAGGGAGCGCTGGCCAATCGAACACAGCTGTGTAACTTTGAGCAACTCATTCCACCTTTTGGAGCCTTGGTTTTCTCATCCGTAAATTGGGGATGCAAGTCATTTGTTTATTCCACAAATACTATGTCTGCGGAGTGCTGATGTGCCGGTGGCTCCAGCGATGCCTGGGGACACCACAGGCCAGTTTCTGTGCTCGGGGACCGCCCCTCGGCAGGGCTGTCCCCACCTGGCCGCTTCCCTGCCTTCACTGCTGCCCCTGGGGACGGGCTTGGAACCGTGCGCCCCACCCGGACCTTCGCTGACTCCTGGATTTCAGTGTCCACGGAGTCTGCCC
>NW_021863170.1:0-905 GCF_006229205.1 Suricata suricatta | reverse complement strand
AAAACAAAACAAAACAAAACAAAACAAACCCAAACAAACAAACAAAAAACCCCTGTTTTCCTTGTTATTTTCTTTCCCACCTTTCTTTCCTTCCAATCCTCAGTTTCTTTTGATAATTACTAATACATCTGAGCCAGGTTTTCTTCCATTTCTTGACTTAGCTGTAACTTTTTTTTAAATCCTCTCTTTACCCCAGAAAGGAGAAGTGTTGCTAGAAATGAAGGTTGTATAATATACCTTCAAAGTCTTTTTAATCCATAGTGATGGCATAAGACTTAACTGTCAGTATGATGTTAGAAAAATGCCAGTTAGATACTACGGAATGAGAGTTGAAAATAGTAGATTAGCAATGCCATTATGAGATCTAGCTCTTCCTTACATTATATAGTGGTTCTCCACAAAATCACAGACACATTATAATAAAAAAGTTCAGCTAAAGGATTCACATCACTAGCAAGGAAACAAAAAGCATTATCATTGAGATAGCATCAAGTTTAACAAACATGTTATGCCAAATGCATTTAGGGATCAGGAGGCATTCAAAATGGCTTTATACCATGATTCCACTCCCTTCTCTGGGCCAGAGAGAATTTATCCATACTGAGCAGAACACATACTTGCTGTCTTGTTTAGAACATGACAAAGCAAATTTGTTCAGTAGTGGGAAGTTTGGGAGTGTCATCATGGTGTGAGTTGAGACTTCTAAAAGTCTGGGTGGCTCAGTTCACAAAGCATCCAACATTGGCTCCGGTTATGATCTCACAGTCCCTGAGTTTAAGCCCCAATATGGGCTCTGTGCTGACAGCACAGTCTGAAGCTTGGTTTAGATTCTGTCTTTCTCTGTGTCTCTCTGTCTCCTCTCTCTCTCTCTCTCTCTCTCTCTCTCTCTCTCTCTCTCTCTCTCT
>NW_021863169.1:0-905 GCF_006229205.1 Suricata suricatta | reverse complement strand
ATCTGCGTATCTCCGAGTCTGGTGCTCAGCCCAGCTTCCGGTATCGCCCGGTGTCTTCTGGATGTGTTTTTACTTCTGTCAAAAGCAGATTCTTTACAGTGTTCTGTTGTAAGGTCAACTGATAACAAATCATCCTGAGTTACTTTACATCTGAAAATGCCTTTCTTTTGCCTTCATTGTTACAACTAGAATTTTCTGAGCACTCAGCTCTTTTCAAATTTTCCTTGAAACACACCGAGGATATTACTGCCCTTTCTCTGGGCGTCTTCCGTCCCTGTGGAGAAAGCAGCCCTCCGTGTGGTTGTTGTCACTTTGTAGGCGATGCTTGTTTTCTTTCTTGCTGCTTTTAGTATTTTCTCTTTGTCTGATATTCGCCTTGCTTGTTTTGTAGATAAGCTGTGATGTATGTGATTGAATTTCTTTTAAAGGAATGCATTCTCAGTGTGTTCTGCTAGATTGCCCAGTTCTGAGGACTGGTGCTTTCCTTCTGCTTCTGAAGATCTTCTCCACCCGCCCCTGCGCTCACTCCTTCTGGGGTTCCGACGGGCTGTGCCCTGTGCCCTCTCTTCTTCGTAACCATGTTTCACACCTGGCACGCCTGCCTGTGTCTGTGCTACGCCCATCTTCCAGGTCAGTAATTGTGTCATCAGCCGTGTGTAATCTGCTGTCACCTGTCTGTCTGTCGAGTTTTTTATTTCAATTCTCACCTCCTTTATTTTTCCATTTCTAGGACTTCTTTGCTATAGTCTCTTGAACCAAATGTATATTTAAAAATGTTACTTCTTGAAGCATATTTCACATGCTTGCTTTCTTATTCCAGCTTATGTAAATATGAGGAGCGAGGTCTCTGCGACGCGGTGCTACCGTTTCTGGGGCGCTCACGCGTGCCACCTGCCTCTTGGTTC
>NW_021863168.1:0-905 GCF_006229205.1 Suricata suricatta | reverse complement strand
TTTTTTTTTTTTTTTTTTTTACACTTTGGGAGTTCTTCATAGATTCTAGATGCAAGTCCTTTTCTTCCGGTCTGTATCTCATATTTATTCTCTTAGTATCTTTGAAAAGTTCTTAATTTTAATAGTGTTCAACTTATCCATCTTCAGATTTTATATTGTTTGTGAGAGGTTTTTTTCATCAAAGTGTACTCTTTAATCCCGGCCACCTATTCCACCCATCCCCCTACCCACCTCCTCTCTGAACCATCAGTTCATTCTCTATAAAGTCTTTGGTTTATCCCTTAAATTCTACACTAGTGAAATCATATGGTATGTCTTTCTCTGACTTCTTTCATTTAGCATTATATTCTCTAGATCCATCCATGTTGTTGCAAATGGCAAGATTTTCTCAATTTCTATGGCTGAATAATATTCCATTGCCTGGGTATGTATGTGTGTGTGTCTCACATCTTCTTCATCCATTCTTCTATCAATGGACACTTGAGCTGCTTCCATAGTTTGGCTACTGTAAATAATGCTACAATAAACACAGGAGTGCGTGTATTCCTTTGAATTAGTGTTCTTGCATTTTGGAAGTAAATACCCAGTAGTGAAATTACTAGATCACAGAGTAGTTATGTTTTTAATTTTTTGAGGAACCTCCTGTTTCCAGTCATTGCACCAGTTTGCATTCCCACCAGCAGTGCAAGAGGGTTCCTTTTTCTCGATATACTCGTCAACACTTGTTTCTTATGCTGATTTTAGCCATTCTGTCAGTGTGAGATGGTATCTCACTATAGTTTTGATTTGCCTTTTCCTAATTTTGAGGGATGTTGAGCATGTTTATATGTGTGTGTTGGCCACGTAGAAGTCCTTTTTGGAGACATGTCTGTTCTTGTGTTCTAGCTATTTTTTAATAGGGTTAT
>NW_021863167.1:0-905 GCF_006229205.1 Suricata suricatta | reverse complement strand
GGGGGGTGGGTGGAATAGGTGAAGGGAATTAAGAGTACACTTACTGTAATGAGCTCTGAGCAATACATAGAATTATTGAATCATTATATTGTGCACCTGAAACTAACAACACTGCATGGTAATTATACTTTAATACAAATAATAAATTATAAAGTCTAAGTCAATATCTTAATCAGCAAAAAGGAAATTTTAATACTTTACCTCTTATCATTTACTTAAAAATGGAGTGAAATATGAAAAACAACTGAGACATTGCTTGCAATTAAAATATTTTGCTAACTTATTAGCTGCCTTTATCCAATAAAACAGTAACATAAACTCTTTCCTTGTAGAATCCTATGAATTTCCTTTTATTTCCCCCCTAATATTACAAAGCATTTGAGCTCCTTTGATACTTCTGTTCACTTTGGTATCTCAACTTCCTGAACCAGCAAGTTAGATCCTCATCTTAGAAGAGAATTTTTAGTGACTCGTAAAAGGAAAAGTTCTCTCTCCTTAGTTTTATTTTTGGCTCCTCACAATCACTTTCTCTTAACAAAGGGTTTTTTCATCAGGTCTTGATATGCTTGACTCTCATTCAAGGTTTTTGCTCTGACCTGATGTAATTTAATTTACTACAATTCCACTATCAGCATTATTAGACAGGAACATTTCATTTTTTAACATTTATGTAGCCATTTTTAAACTTTTAAATGCTTTCACAATTTTCCTTTAAGTAATGACTTCCCAGAATAGCCCTTTGTAATAGTTAAGCTATATTTGAAAGAATGGTGGAGAAACTGGAAATGGTCCAAAGAAGAGCAGGGAAAATGATTAAAGGGATAGAAAATAAATCACCTCAGAGTAAGTTAGAGTTGGAATTAAAAAGAGAAACCAAAGATAGGATATAAAGGGACTAATTCTCC
>NW_021863166.1:0-905 GCF_006229205.1 Suricata suricatta | reverse complement strand
GAACTCACGAACCACAAGAATCCTGATCTGAGCTGAAGTCAGACGCCTAACCGGCTGAGCCACCCAGGTGCTCCAAGATTAATTAAAAATAATACTGTCAAGGAAATGAATATGAAATAATCTTGAAAATACATGATTTAAAAAATGAATCATATGCAGTATATTTAGTGTGTGTATATATATATATGCTAAGATTATACTGTGTGTATATACATATGCTAATACTGTGTAATCAGTATATTTGCTGCTTATTAAGATGCAATATATTTATAATATGTATTTTCTCAGTAAATAAGCAGATAAAGGGAGACAACTCTGGTGATGGTTCAGATTTGAGAAATGTACAAAAGTTTGAAGTTGACCTTTTTAAAAGGGGTGAGATCACTAAGAAAAAGGAAGAAGAAAAACAATTGGAAGTCAGATCCTTGGAGAATGTCTTTTCTGTGATGTGCTTTAGGGAGATGACAAGAGTATAAACTGAAAGAGAGAGAGAGGAGGTGGGGACAGTTCAGCTTGGCAGAACCAGGGAGTAGGAAAATGAAGGTGAAGATGCAAGAAACGCATATGAAGTATACAATACAAGCTTCCCGTAAGCAAGGACCTGACTTGTCACACTTAATGTCGTTGCCCCATTTCCTAGAACAGTGCACACTCAGCTCTCAAAAATACCTGGTGAATGTGGAATGGATGATGTACAATAAAATGGAGATGGTTAGAAATGTGATGAACAGGACAAAAGATGAGTAATGAATTAATTATTCTGAAATAATCATCAATGATTAGAAGACTTATGGTGCCATGAGCAGAAAGGAAAAAATTAACACAAATACATGATTTGTAGAATACAATTTTCAGGTCCTTCCCCCCATTTTTATGGATATAGTTGAATAATAGGCAGTTTGGCA